>NC_088933.1:24457500-24575000 GCF_038396675.1 Hydra vulgaris | reverse complement strand
TATGATATTAAATAATGGTTTACTAATGTTGTCCATAATATAAATAGCTACTTTACAGGAAATACCATTATATCCACATGACTTGTTGCATTTAAGTTCAATAATTGCTTTATTAAATTCATGTTTAGTTATCTTTTCATTATTTTATTAGTGTTGGGTTTTTCTCCCAAAAAATTATCAAATGTTTAATTTGGTTGGGCAATGTTAGAAGCAAGAGAGGGGCCTACATTAACAAAATATTTGTTAAATTCTTGACATAATGTCAAGAATTTAACAAATATTTTGTAAGAATATAAAGAATTTAACAAATATATTGTATTTGTTTCATTTGTTATAACTTTTTTATCGGAAATAGATTTTTGTAGTAAGCAAGTATGCTTCTTTTTTTCTCTTTCTGTTAGTTCGTTTATAGCAGCCCAAGCCTTCTTTATGTCGAATTTATATTAATCAAGTTGATTAGAAAAATATCTTTTTTTTGCTTCTTTCATACTATGTCGAAAAAACTTTTTATAATTTTTGTAGATTTTTTCATCAATTTTATTTTTTGATTTCAAAAATTTTACGTAAAATTTTTGTTTTCTTTTTAATGCTTTAAATAAAGTTATTGTCATCCATGGATTCCTATATCCTTTGCTATTTTCTGTAGTTATTTTTGGGCATATATCATCAAAGATATATTTGAAATGTGCTTGAGAAATTATCAAACGCAATATTAGGATCTGTCGATACTAAACGTTATCCCATCGTTCTATTTGCAGTTTGTTTTTAAAATTATTCAGGTTTTTATAGAAAGATTTCTATATGCCACAAAGCATTTTTTATTGTCAATATTGAATAGTACTTCGCGTGCTATATGGAAAACCGGAAAATGATCAGAAATGTCTGCAATAAAGAGGCCTGATTCAAATTTAGTATTTCGGGAACTGTTTGTTAAAATATTGTCAATCGCAGAAGATGTTTGGTTAGTAATGCGTGTGGGCTTAAATATGGTGGGGATTATATTAAATTCAAATAATAAATTTATAAAGTTTTTTATGTTTGCAAACTTTTTATAACATAATGCGTCCATATTTGTATCTCCCGCGAAGAAAACGCGCTTGTTTTGTTTACTCATTTTAAACAAAATTTCTAAAGACATTAAGGAAGTTAACTTGTTTACCACATAGCAGTCGATACAATGAGGAGATTAAAAACGATTTACCCAAAGTATATGTATAAGTTTCTGATATACATATTGCGTCAAAAAGATAGTTTATAGAATTATAAAAATCTTTAAATGATTCAAAATTTTTGTTCATTGACCGTATATTTATACTTAAAATGTTAAATCTTTGTTAAGTTTTTCTCTCTTTAATTCTTCTGGTTTATAATATTCATTATTTAAGCAGCTAATATCTATTTCAGTAAAAAAATTATAATCATTTTTGTTATTTCAAAATCCTCTCTAATAAGCTTCTTTTTATCCGCATAGTTCACATAGATTTACGCTAAAGTTTTGCATTTCTCCTCCAGTCTATGCGATTCAAATTCTTTACTCAACCTACTATCACATTCTAAGAGTCATATGAACGATAACCTGTTTGTCGACTTTTCTGCAGCTTAAAACCTGTTTCTTATTTGTTGAATTAGAATATCGAGAGCGGTATTAAATACGTTTACCTCAAACTGCTTCTCTTCATTTGTACTTAGGTCGTTAGAGAAGTTCATAGAACTTCATCTATAAAGCTACAATGAGACAGGAAATAATTAAATATTTATATATCATTTCAAACTGTGTTTAATTATGAATATTTTAAGTACTTGTTGAAATATTTTAAAAAAGTTATTTAAATTTTATTAAAAATGTTTAAAAGAAAAAATTTTAAAATGGAAAAATTTGAATATCGAGCATATATTAAAACCCGTGCTCAACTTGGAGTTTCAGCACAAGCCATAACCGATGAATTGTTTTAGTTCATGGTGACTAAGCTCCAAAATATAGTACAGTTGCCAAGTGGGCTACTTTATTTAAAGATGGTAGAGAGAGTCTCAAAGATGATTCTCGCTCAGGGCACCTTCAAACACGTATACAGCTGAGATTATTGAACGTGTGCGAGCCATTATTGAAGAAAATCCGCATGCAACACATGATAAAATTGAAGTCCTGACATCGATTAATTGATTTACAATCAACGAAATCATTCACAACGCACTTAAAAAAAGAAAATTAACATCACGTTGGATACCCTACGAGTTAACCGATCAAAATCGCAAGAATAGAGTTGAGGCATGTAAGGAGAATTTAGCCCTTTTCAGAAAGAGCCCATTGAGACTGTGTAATATTATTACAGGGGATTAATCGTGGTTTTATTAGATAAAAATTGGACACAAGTCGGCTAACGCTAGTTGGGTCGGTGAAGGTGAAAGTCCAAGATATATGTCGCATTTTACCTATAGTAAGATGCGACAGGTTTCAGCCGAAAAACTTGTTCTACATCTTCTTCAAAACAACAGGTGAACAACCCAAATGAACAACAGTTGTTGTTCATTTGGGTTATGTTAAAAAAGGAGGCACCATTACTAGCAAATATTATATAAAAAATTGTTTGAAACCTCATATATGCGAAATAAATAAACAAAGACCTAAAACAGGCACTCAAAATTTTAAATTTCTCTATAATAACGCTCAACCCCATGTGACTAAAACCGTCACAAATTGTCTTAACCAAGCTGGAATTACAATAATTCGCCATCCACCATACTCACCAGACTTAGCACCATCAGATTATTGGCTATTCAACTTGATAAAAAAAAACTTGATGACGATACTGACGTCGAAAGTCAAAAAACTCGCATAACGAAACTGCTTCAAAGTATACCAAAAGAAGAATATAAAAAAACGTTTGACAAATGGCTTGAAAGGATGCAACTTTGTATAGATACTGATGGACATTATTTAATAAAATAAAATTAAAAAAAAATCCTTTTTTTTTTTGTTATAGGGGAGTTCTACGAACTTTCCTCACGACCTAAGTATAAAAATGAACTTTGTTCGGTTCGGTTTTTTTGCGAAAGATCAATCTCGTTTTTATCCTCTTTTGAACCAAAGTCTGATTGAAAATCGTAACTTGGTTGGCAGGAGGCAATCGAATGTGCTTCATTAATGAATTTGGGCATATAAGATCAAGATCCTTGATAAAAGTCTTCATAAGTTTCATCTCATCATTTAAGGAAATATATTTTGTTTATTGCTTAAAGAGATTTAAACCAAGGGTTTTTGATAATAATGAACTCAAATGACTGAATTCATTTTTCTAGATATTTTACCTTATTCAATAGTTCATCGGTTAGATCAAGATCACGAAGCTCTTGTAAAGATATAAGAACATCCATAGATAGCTTAACCAACGGCTTCACGACCTCAATATGTGCACTAGGGTTATGACATTTTTTTAATCTGTTTTGGCCATACTTCTATAACCTGAGAAATGTTGAGTAATTGATAAAAAAACTGGAGTAATGGTAGTCTAGTTGCAAAAGTATCCCCCCCCCCCCCTCCTTGATAATAACGTGATATTTCTTCATAGATTACATGAGGACACATAAAGCTTATTTCCAACCCATTTATGAACAGCCAAAAAAATAAATAAAATTAATTGCAAATTATATTTAGTATTTATAAACTACATATCATTGAAGTGGATCAATAAAAGTAATTATTTTCAGCAAGTTAGTTTTAACGCTTCACATGTCATTCTTTCCAATAAATTTCACATTTGCATAGTCCCATTTTTTTGAATTTTGAAGAAGATCTTCCATCAATTTAACGCCTCGTTCAGCAATGATATTTGTTCTTGGAATATGAACTACACTATCTTCTTTGCTCCAGTGTTTCATAAAGCGCTATAAAGCAGCTGTACACATAATTTCAGTCCATGCATCAAGCATATAATCATATGATTTATCATCAAATAATTGTTTGCTGAACCAAAGTTTTCTCCATTGATTTGCAATCAAAGTTGCTGCACTTTCAAATTCACACCTCCATGTTGGTATAAGAAAATAGGCAAGAAGAACATATGATGCTCTAGAGTTCCATCTAGCACTGTGCAATGGAGGATGCTTGTGCCACTTAATTTTTGGTAATTTTTTATGATTCTTGAAGTAACTAAAAGCTTCACATAACTCATAAAGGAATTTGAAGTCATCTCGTTTTCCCAAGTTTATGTAATGATTAGGCTCAGCTTCATAAGTATAATTTTTTTTGAAGATTTTCATAATATTTGGTTAAGTCCTTCACAAATTTATAATCAAAACTAGGACTTGTTGATTTACAATTTACAAAATGATCAAAACGTGTTTTAAAAGGAGATCCAGTATATGATGCTGACATCCTAAGTATTGTGGCTTTGTAAAGCCTCTGATTTTCATTTCATTTTGTATTTTTACAACTATACTATTTAATCTTCCTGTGTTTACTGCTGTTGTGTCACATATAATCATTGAAATACATTTCCATGCATCAAAACTATTTAGCAATTTTTTAAAAGCTTCAAAAATATCATTGGATTTTCCACTTTCACATTTAACAATTCCTAAGTTAATTTTCCTTTTCTCATTTTGAAGTATCACAACTTGGTATTCAGCCTTGTTTATTCTCTTTCCATTAAAATGTAGGCAGAATTGTTCTTCTTGTACCATTTTAGCAACAATTTTCTTCATGCTTTCCCCTTGCCTTATAGTTGATCTCCATATTCCTGTCTGACTTGGAGTTTCTTTACCTTTTTCAATACCTTTTTCAAATAACTTTCTACAGATTATAGCTGATTTATTTGTACTTAAAGATTCCGTTATCACAAGATTAGATGCTAACTTTGTTCTATTACATACTCTCTTTCTTGATTTTTTTAATTCCACTGGTTCATAATTGTCTTGTGAATCTAAATCTGAACCACTTTCTTCTGATGCAGTTGAACTGCTAACTGGACAATTTTTTGTTTTGCTTGTAGAAGTTGTATCTTTTGCATTACTTGTCATGTTTTTCTATAACCTTTCCAATTTTTCTTCCAACTGATTTTTTGGAAATACTTGGAAAGTTGAGTTTGTTTCATAATTAACTTATTTCGACAACAATTAACTTTACTCTTTCTTTTCTGCTTTTTTCAATTGATGCCAGGTAGTTGTAACTTCCAATAATAAAAGTTTTTTTTAGCATTCTATTAAATAAATCCAATGGTTTTTCAATAAAGGGTAGACCAATTCTTGATGTTTTACGTTTTTCAAACAAAACTAAATTTTTTGTCCATACTCTTGAATATTTGCCAACAACAGTTTTGCTATATTTATTTGACATATTAGAAAAATCTAAAATGCATGGATAATTATGTTAGTAATGTTCTATGTTTTAGTATTATTTTAATAAAAATACTTTTCTTTAAAAATTTACTGTATAAATATAAAATTAATTAAAAAAGACATTGATATGGGTAAAGACAAAAAAAAATGAGAAAAACATAAAACGCATTAGTATTAACTATTTTCTGTATTTGTGTAATATTTCAGTTCAGACCAACATATTACACAAGCACATAAAATAGTTTTTACTTAGGTGTGTTTTATGCTTTATAACGAATTTAAAAATTAAATACTTCCATAATAGTCATAAAACAACAATATTTTTATAGCATAACTTAATTGTGGGTGGGTGGGGGACATTTTTTAACTATATTCAATATTGCTATGAAATTTCAATATTAACTATCAATTTCTCAGGTTTTAAAACAATGGACAATTAAAACTGTGACAAAAGTTAAAAAAATCATAACCCTAATGTGCACTCCATTAGGTTTGCGAGGTTTGATGAAGAGACATACCAGTTCTCTCGGTCAAGACTTTTCATTAAACAGGGCTTCCACTATAAAGATTGTAAAGTAAATGAACCAAACCATATTAGTTCTTCACTTCAACGGAAGATTCAGCGGAATGAAAACCGCTAAGGTTAAGGTTATTAGCTGCATGACATATAAAGAGCTTGAAGATTCTTCTGAAGTATAATTGTTTCTACTCTTTTGTACACATCAGACATGTTGGCTCTAATGTAGTACGTTTGATCTCCGCAGTTTTTTAAATGGATGTCATTTTGATCTAGGACGTCCATTATTACCTTGCCTTGAGATTTTTTACCCTGAGAAAACTCTCCTTAACTACCATTTTTTTATCAACATCATAGTAGACAAATCGGAGAATTAAGGTAATTTGCTTAGTTAACGAGAATTCCATTCTCGTTAACTGATTTCTCCGCACTCTTTGATAAATTCATTTTGAGAAATCCAACCTAAATAATGGGCATTACTTTTCTTAACATCTTGTTGGCAGTGGATAAACTACTTCAAAGTGTCGATAAAGCTTTTGTTTTTTTCTGCTATTAGATCAAGAATATTTTTTCTTGAAACTCAACATTTGCTGTTTTGTACGTAGTCAAGAAACTATGACAAATCAATTTTATGATACTCTATTATTATAAAAAATGAAGCTTATTATTGATGGATAAGTATGTTTTATACTATTTGTATGTTTTGTACTATTATAATAATTTTTACTTACTTTGTTTGATTAATTAAAAAAAAAAAAATTAAGTATTGAACTCAAATGTTGGAAATTTATGAGGCTATAGAAGTTTTATCGCTATGAAGCATCGCTATGAAAAAACCCTCGCTAAACATCATAATAGCTTAGCTATAATGATATTTAGCGAAGGGTCGTCCATAAATTACGTCACGCTCGGGGGTGGGGTGGGGTGGGGTGGGGGAGGAGTTATTTTGTGACGACTCTTACGAATCTTGTTACTAAAGTGTAACGATGTTGTGAGAGAGGTAGTTTATATATATATATATATATATATATATATATATATATATATATATATATATATATATATATATATATAAACTATATATATATATATAAACTATATATATATATCTATATCTATATCTATATATCTATATATATATATATATATATATATATATATATATATATATATATATATATATATATATATATATATATATATATATATATATATATAATAAAATAATTTAATAATATTATTTTGCATATCAGTACGGCTAGGCAATATTTTGCAGATATTTAGAATTTAGAAATACAAACCAAGATAGGATTGCCCGTACCGCTTTTTGTGCGATCGACCCCCTTTTTGTAACAAATGTCCTTTGTTTTTGCGCAAATTTTGTTACGAAAATCAAGAACAATATTTTTTCGTATTTTAAACCGTTACATTTTTTAAAAACGACCTCATCAATAAAATTTATCGATACGGGTCTAAAAGGTGACGTTGCAAAATAGCTCGAAATCACTTAATAAATAAGTACAAAACAGTTCACATAATAAATAAGCGCCAAATAGTTTAAATAGTTCACATGTTTAGATAACCTAATACAAAATTACCCAGGTCAATGGTTCCCTAATCCCGTAACGCTTTAATTCATAACTCATTAGCTGTTTAAAGAAATAATAATAAATTATTTTCACGCGCTTTAAGTAATCAATCAATTAGTTTAGACCTCATTTAAGGTGGTAAGCTGGTAAAAAAACTAGAATGTTTAATATTTATTGTTTGAAACTGAAATTAACACACACAACAGTCATCATAAAAATAAATATTACAAAAAAAAAAATCTTCAAAAAATTAATTATTTTTTGATGAGTCAGCAAAAATTTTAAAAATAAGCTAAAAAGCCAAACATGGTTTTTAAGAGATCTAGTATCAGTATGAAATTTGTTACAGTAAAAGAATGTATAATTATCTAGTACCCAAAGCAAAATTTTTAAAAATTGATCAACCGTTTCAAAATGGCGAAGATTCTTTTAATTTTAAATTTTTTAGATAAATAGTTCAATTCTCAGTGACTGATTTCTCATTAAGTACTTGAGTATATAGCTTTATTCTGCTTTAGGCACTAGTGCTTTATAAGTTAAACAAGTGTTGAAAATTTCAAGACGAAAGCTCAAATAAATCTTCCAAAATCTATGTTTTCGTTAACCTACAACAAGATTTCGGAAAACCAAGAAAACAATACATAAAAAAAAATCTCGAAAATTTCCAATTTGGTATGATTCCTCTCCTTCTAGTTCTTTTTCTTTGTACAAATATCCTTTTCTCTTTGCTTTAATCAATTTTCTTCTTTCCATACTCTTTTTGGTTGATTTTTTATTCATATTTTATATCCGAAGTGTGTCTTTTTTGATTGAACCTATAATTGTTTTTGTTCCAAAAGACAATTTAATTTTATCAAAAATATTATTGCAGATGCAACTCCAATTTCTAAAGTGGTTTTTGAAACAAAAGTATCTTTCGGACATCTTTTCCACACAATTTGATTCAGAGCCTCATTTGGATTTTGAGTGGATCCATCTTAACAGCGACTCAAAAGATCATCGCTACGTAAGTCCTTAAAAATTGGATAGATTGCAGTTTTCACTGCAATTGGTAAATTAACTGATGGTTTGTACCGCTTGATATTTTTCCAGTAATTACACCAACTATCATTAGTGAGGGGACAAAACTGGTGACGAACTCCAGGATCTTTAATACCTGTACAGTGCCACAATACTGCAAGGACTCCTTTTTTCATCATATACAAAGCAGTACTTTTGTTACCATTCCAACTTGAAAGAGAATTTTGGCGAATAGCCATGCCAAAATAGTTCTGCATTTTGTTCCCGCTAAGTCCTTTGCCATCTGATAAGGTTTTACCGTTCATGCTAACACGAAGTTTGCGGAGCCGTGTGCCAAGCCTCTTTTGAACATGGCCAACACATTCAGATTTTATTGGTTCCAAATCTTCACCATATGGCTTTGATTCTTTAACTTTTTTAAAGGATTCAGTATCGCCATCGCCAATGTAATGGGAGTACCGAATATCATATTTTTCAATAGATAAAGAAAATATTTCCACTGCACCAGCAGATTCCGTTGCTCCTTAACTTTGGGCATGGTTCAATTTACACTCATGCGTTTTGATCCATTTATTGTGCTCATTAGTTCCTTTTCGATTTTCCCAACTTAAACATCCTTTACAAAACTTTGAAAAAACCTTGTAATCGATTACCTTTTTTTTTCTGTCGAAATAGCAGTGACAATGCCATTCAGCGATCAATGGCCACGCTTTTGCTATGAACCATCCATTCTACAATTTTGCTATGAACCATTTATTCTACAATCAACAATGTCGGTTTCGATATTACCAAGTTTTAATGTACACCGTAACTTTTTGGCTGCATCACCCATACTAGCAATAGCACTGTCAATATAAACAAGTAAAAGAAATTTATTAATGTCATTATATGCTGAATGGACTAGTGGTGCAGGCATATTCATAATAGTCGCAAAAGTTTTTATTGCTTCATGTCCTTTACCCAGTTCACGAAATACAATAACTGATCTTACATTTACTTCGGATGATTAGGTACAGCTCAAACATGTAAATTGAAACTTAATGTTAAACCCTCTTTTTTCTTGATCTTGATGACAAACAATTACATCTCTGCTGCTGCATATAGGACATGCACAAACTTTACTTAGCAGCTCCTTGAATTTGTTAAAGTTAAAAAGAAAAAAAAAGTCTTTGGGTCAGTTTTAATATGTAAGAGTTTGCTTATTGATCCATTTAATTTTGAAGAACTAGTAGATGGATTAGACATACTTTCTTTTTCTCCATTGGCTAAAAACAAAACTTGATAAGGTTCATTGTTAATGTTAGATTCTGCTAAAAGAATAGTATTATTTAAAGCTTGGTGTTGATTTTTTGAACTTCTTCTTCTTTTTGTATTCCTAACGACATTCTTTTTAATTGCCATCAAAAATAAAAGAGCAATAAAACATAAACAAAGCGTAGTGAACAAAATTGTATAAAAGCACTGTTAAATTATATAACTAAGTTCATATGTAAAAGTGTTATTTAAAGCTATAACTTCTAGGGTGACTCCGCCAAACTGCTTTTTAAAAGCAGAAAACCCATACAGGCCTGGATATCCCATGCAGATAGAAATTAAGTAATAAAGAAAAAAATAAATTTGACCGGTTTCAATAATTTTTTGTGCACCGTAAGAATTTTTAAAATAAAATTTTTACCATACCCTAAAAAACTTTGTTTTTTAAATAAAAAATAAAAAAAATATAATTTTTTTTTAATTTTTTTTATTTTTTTAGTTATAAGTTTGCCGTTTAAAATAATTACAACTCTCGTATTGGAAAAATATACACATGGCGGGGACAAGAAGAAGACAAAATAGTCTTATCGACAAGCTCCCAATAATCCGTAAATAATATAGCTATCAAATCTTGTCATTAAAAATGTTATCAAATATGAAAAGAAAAAAAAGAAAGAAAATTTAAAAAAAAAAAAAAACAGCAACAAAAAAAAAAAAAACAAAAAAAAAACAAAAAAAAAAACAAACAAACCAACAAAAAACAAAAAAAAAGACATAAAATAAAGATAATAAATTCTAAAACTTATTTTCAAATATAATTGAACACATAGCAAAAATAAAAAAGAAACAAACAAACAAAAAAGATATTCGAAACTATATACAAATGTTTTTAATTATTGCGATTAAGAATTCTTAATTAGGAAATATAATGAAAAGAATTTAAACTTCTAGAGCAAGACCTTTAGTTTTTCATAAAAAGAAAATAAAAATAAAAAATAAGTTTTTTAGTGAACTAAGTTTTTAAACCTTTGCAAATAAAATGAAAATATACTATACGATGTTTTAAAGGCCAACAAATAAATATAGTTCTAGAAGAAGTCCTTTATGTTTTGATTAATTAAAATTATTTCTTTTAGTTTTGATTTAAAAATATTTATGTTTGCAAGCGTTTTGATGTCATTTCTAATTACTTTAATCCATAGTTGTGGGCCTCTAGCTGTGATAGTAAACTTAGTGGCTTCAAAGAGATTTTTAGCTTGAACATAATTATTGTTTGCATGTCTAGTGAGGTATTTGTGCTGTATTTTTTTAAATAGCGTTTTAAAAATATTTGGCATCGTATCGTTATTGATTTTATACATAAAAATTAAATGATGATATATATTTATTTGGTAAACATTTAAGATTTTTGTATTAATAAAATAGTGGTTATGAATGAGAGAGACGGTCTGCGTTGGATATTATTCTTATGGAATGTTTTTGTTTGTTAAATAGTTTGTTTAGTTTTTTTTTATTGGTGCTGCTCCAAGCAATGTTAGCATAATTGAGATAACAATGAATAAAAGAGAAGTAGATACATTTTAAGCAAGTTTGATTTAGATAAGGTTTTACCTTATAAAGTATGCCAATATTTTTAGAAATTTTATTTTCGATTAATTTTAAGTAGTTTATCCATGTGATATTTTTGTCAAGAAGAAAACCTGGAAACTTCATTGAGCGTTCTCTTTTTATATATTGATTCCCGATGCTAATATTTGGGAGCTTTAGAGGAATTTCGTCTCTTTGATAAAAGCGATGAAAAAAATATATACTTGGTTTTGGTTAATTTTAATGACAATTTATTTGTATTAAACCATTCGGTTACTTTTAACAGTTCTTCGTTGACTGTTTTAAATAGAGTTTTTATGTTACTATAGGAATAAAATAAATTGGTATCGTCAGCAAACAAAACAGAGTCTAAAATATTCGAAGCTTTGCTTAAGTCGTTAATGTAAATTAAAAACAAAAGCGGTCCTAAAATGGATCCTTGAGGAACTCCACAAGTGATTGTCCTATTGTCAGTTTTACCACCATCATAAGAAACATACTGCTTTCTATTAGACAAGTAGCTTTTAAACCAAACTATATTTGCATTCTTAACTCCGTAATTTACTAGTTTTTTTACTAAGATATGGTGATCAACTGTGTCGAAGGTTTTGCTAAGGTCTATAAAAATACCTAATGTATACTCTTTTTTATCAAAGGCTCGAAAAATATCATGAACAAGTTTAAGCATAGCAAGATCAGTTGAATGACCTTTTTTGAACCCAAATTGTTTGTTGTATAAAATATTAATTGTTTCTAAAAAAGAGAATAGTCTATTATACATTATTCGTTCCAGTATTTTAGAGAAGCAAGGAAGAATGGAAATAGGTCTATAATTAGAGACATTAGAAGGATCACCCGATTTGAAAACTGGTATAACTCTTGCAGTTTTAAAACTTTCTGGAAATATTCCTTGTTTTAGAGAAAGATTAAAAATATGCAACAGTGGTGTTATTAAATAATTCATAGATTTTATTACAACATTACTGCTTATTTCATCAGCTCCTAATCCTTTGTTTAGTTTTAATGTTTGAAAAGCAATTAATAACTCATTTTTAGTCAGTTTATTGTTGGTCATTATTGTATTGTTAGCTGTTAAATATGACTCTACGCTAAAATTTACCAAGTTTTAGTTTTAAGGCTAAATTTGATCCTACACTAACAAAAACTTGATTAAATGTTTTTGCAATTTTTGATTCATTAAGTATATCAACGCCATTAAAGTTTATTGTTTTTGAAAGACAAGAAGTTGATAACTTTTTTTTACCAATTAATTCTTTAATGACATTCCAGGTTTTCTGAGTGTCGCCTTTGAATTTAAGTAATTGTTTTGAATAATAAATTTTCTTTGAACGATTTATAACTAGCTCAAAAATACCTTTATATTTTTTATAATTGGATTCATTATCAAATGTTCTTTTTTTAAGAAATTTTTCGTACAAACGTTGTTTCTTTTTTGATGATTTTAATATTCCGGTAGCTATCCATGGGTTCAAATACATATTAGATTCATAATTTTTGTTATCTCTGGAAATGCATTATTGTAATGTTTTTGAAATATTTGAAGAAAATTTTCATAGGCTTTGTTAGTGCTTTTTATTTGCAATATATTTTCCCAGTTTTCAGAAGATAAAGATTGATTAAAAAGTTCAATAGAAACGTCATTAATGATTTGCTCGGTTATTTTTATTTTTTCTGAGTTTTTTGAAAGATTACATTTTTGAGTTGCAATAAAAATTGGAAAATGATCCGATATTCAGATATAAATATTCCAGTTTTAACTTTTGTGTCTGTAAATTTGTTTGTTATAATTTGATCAATTGAGGTTGCACTATTTTTGGTAATTCTAGTTGGTTTATTTATGGTTGGAATAAATCCATTTTGAAATACTAAATTAAGAAAGTTTCTGACGTTTTTAATTTGAGTCATGTTCTCGTACATTTAAATTCAAATCGCCTACGAGGTAAACGCATTTACTACAAACATCTTTATTTGTAATTAAACTTTTTACGTGTTTATCAAATATTTTCATATTACCTGAAGGCGGTCTGTATAAAACATGCACAGTTACGTTTTTGGTAGTTTTACTAAATATTTCAATTGACAATGGCTCACAATCATTACTTGCTGTACAATAATCGCGAAGTGATTACTGTACAGCAAGTAATGATTGGTTTATAAATTGAGTTGTGGATAAAGATGCATACTCCTCTACCTGGTTTTTCAGAGTTTCTAAGTTTCAATTTCAATATTGTGACACCATGTTTCTGTAAGGCAAATAACTTTAAACTCCGTTTTTGTGCTGAGGAAAAAAAGTTTAAACTTCTCAAAAAAATTTTTGAATGCTTCTAATATTTAAATGAAGGATTGAGAATGCATCTATATCTATTTCAGGATTTGAAGTATTTAAGTTGTAATATAATGGACTTATTTTTTTGATTTCATCGCTACTATTATAAAAATTAATATCTGGATCTGAATGACTCTCTAGAAGTATATTTTTGTTTACTTGAAAAGATTTAAATTGTGAGTTTTGATAAAAATTTATAGTTTTATTCATTATAAATAGAAAAGTATAAAAACCAAAAAGCATAACATAAACACTTCAATTGACTTCATAAAATAAATAAAAATTATATTTGACAATGACAATATATATTTTTGAAATCTATGATAAATTTTGAATACAAAACAGTTAAAGAAAAAATCCTAATTTTTCATGTTTTTTTACCAGCTTACACCTTAAAAAAATCAAAATCTTCACTTTACAGAGTAAATAATTAATTATTTATTCCAAATATATAATAAATGATATATTTGTACGATTTCGAATGATTATAATTAACTTTAATTCTGAATAAATTATTTTTAAACAGTTTTATTATTGATCTCAAAATAAATAAAGTTTATTTTGAGATCAATAAATTAAAAAAAGATGGTTGCTAAAAACAGGTGCTATGGGCGCCCCTGAATTTAATATCTATCACGTATGCGTAATACAAATATATTTTTTTGGCTTCCCCGGCTTTAATTGACTTCATAAAATAAATAAAAATTATATTTGTAAGCAGTTGCTAGAAACGGGTGCCACGAGCGCCCCTAAATTTTTATTAAGTATACGTTAAATATATATTTTTTTGGCTTCTCCGGCTTCACTTCACCTCTCAAAATCAAAAACATATATACTAGTTCGAGTTTACCAATAATGACATAGAATTTTGACACTCTAAATTTATCTTGTAAGGAAAGATCAACTTCCTGTGCATCTCCATCGTTTGGTTGTTTCTTCATGATGCGCTTTCTTTTTTAGTTTTCTTTATAGTTAATTTTAAAAGTTTCTTAATCCTTTCACGATAGCATGTGCTGCATGTAAATTCCATTTACATGTTGCTAGGTTTATCTACGAGCGATATATACAGGTTAGCACATGTTTTACGATCCTCTTTTTGATGGGTCTGGCTTGTTCTGTAAAAATCCTGTAAGATTTTATCCCATATGATAAACATGAATGCAAATTCCAACTTCTTCATTTTGTTAGCAATGTTTTCTGCTTCTCGTCTTGAGTCACCCTTTTGATTTTGATCATTGGAAACATTCTCCAAAGCAGTGAGAACTTGTTGGAAAAACATTAAAACAGCATTAGTTGCGATAGCATGTGCTGCCCATTTAGTATTAAGTATACTCACTACTATGGTATTGCATTGTTATTAACAATACAATGTTAATGTATGTGTAGTAATGGCAGAGATAATAAAAGGAAAACTCAACAACAGCAATAATAACACTTTACTTCCCTAAGACCAATATTATTCTTACGCACACGCACAGTTCCGTATTACGTTATACACATAAAAAAATATAAGAAAAGAAGCGTAGCGGCTTAAACATACTTAGAACACAACACTCCCCCCCCCCCTCCTTTCCGTTAACTAACTTACTGCAAAAAGGGAATGTCACTTTCTTCAATAAATTTAACGTTTGTATTCACAGCACCATATTCAATCGGGTAAAGTTTGTTAACTGGTTTATTTATACTTTTATACTCGTTGTTCTGCTTGTAACGTACCATAGCGCTACTGACTTCTTTGTCAGAAGAAAGATTCACTTCTTCTACGATTCCAACTTTCCATAAAATTCGCAACTTTGGGGCATTGTCGATAAAGACAACATCTCCACGTTTGACTTGTACAGATCCATTACCTTTGGAGACTTTGTGGTGTTCACGTAAATCCTTTGAATATTCTTTTTTCCAACGTGTTCTAAAATGACTTAAGACCATATTAATGTGTTTATGTTGTTTAACTATTTCAACTTTTTCACAACTCCTTAAATCTTCTGCTATCGCTTCCAGATTTAACTTCCGACCAAACACTTTAGTCGGAAGTTAAATCTGGAATGGTTAGGAGTGAGCACTTTGTCACCAACCTCTTCATAAACGAATGTCAATGGACAGTTATTGATGACGCATTCAACATCCTGAATGACTGTCAGCAATTCTTCATAGGTTAGTCTAGAATTGGTGAGTACTTTCTTTAAACACCTTTTTGTTGATCGTACAAGTCTTTCGAATATTCCGCCCCACCAGGGGGCGACCGCTACATTGAAACGCCATTTGATTGACTTAGATGCGACAAAAGCTTGACTTTCCTCTTCTGTGAACTGCGTGTTATTATCCGACAAAATCTCCGACGGAACGCGACGTCATTGCAAAGAATCGTCGCAGACCACGAATAGTTGCTGTCGCTGAACAATTGGGAACTAAATCTAACAAAAGTACACGGGAACTGCGGCATTTAAACAAAGATATCCAGACTTTCTGAAAGGTCCTAGACCCATGTATTGATTTTACATATAAAGGTCCAGCATAACATCGTCCACTTCAACTAAACGCAAATCTTGCCGCAACTGTTTGTAGTTCGATGCAGTCATAACGTCACGTTGGACATGTTTGATCCACACAATAATTGCTTCTTCTCGTTCGTCACTTAATAAAGTTAGGATCTTCAAACCATTTAGTTTTCTTAGTCTCAATTTCAAATTATTCACAAAGCGTAATATCCAGGTTGTGACTCTTAATAAACGTTCATAGCTATTAAATTTTGCTATGTCTATAAAGGAAAAGTCTAGATAATGTACACTGCTTGAAACAATGCAAGTTAATTCTTCAGGTATTTTGGTACTTTCAAAAATTAAATCAGAAACTAGCCATGCGACTGTTATATTACTTAAAAAATCTGGGCCCTTAAACCTAAAATAATTATTTTTAAAATTATTCAAAGATATTCCACGTGAAATAATATCTGCGGGATTCGATGTGCTTCTACATACTTCCATGACTTAATGTCATAAAGTTCTCTAATTTTAAAAAGGCTATTTTAAACAAAAGCTTCATATTTCTTAGCGGAATTGTTAATCCAATGAAGGCAAAATGTTGAATCCAACAAATGCTAGTAATAAAATAGCACTAAGTTCAAGACGAGGTATAGTTGTTTTACTTAACGAGGCCACCCTCGATTTAGAGGCAATCAAGGTAGAACAAAAATGTGTCTCATCAAAAATTCGAATATATATACAACATCCATATGCCTTATTACTTGCATCGGAGAAACCAATTTGAAGAGTTAAGATACCACCGAGGAATCATCACATTGCTTGATGAAAGAAAGTCATTTAAAATGAATTGCTACTTGGTTAAATTTTCTCCATCAAAGTAATCTTCCCAACTCATCTTGCTAACACTAAATATTTGGAAAAATACTTTTAATTTAACTACTACTGGATTTATAAGTTCCGATGGATCATATATATTTGCCTCACTTACCCAATGGATCATATGAACTTGCAATGGATCATATATACTTGCAATGAATCATATATACTTGCAATGGATCATATATACTTGCAATGGATCATATATACTTTACAATGGATCATATATACTTGCAATGGATCATATATACTTGCAATGGATCATATATACTTTACAATGGATCATATATACTTTACAATGGATCATATATACTTTACAATAGATCATATATACTTGCAATGGATCATAATACTTGCAGCGAATGGATCATATATACTTTACAATGGATCATATATACTTGCAATGGATCATATATACTTTACAATGGATCATATATACTTGCAATGGATCATATATACTTGCAATGGATCATATATACTTTACAATGGATCATATATACTTTACAATGGATCATATATACTTTACAATGGATCATATATGCTTTACAATGGATCATATATACTTTACAATGGATCATATATACTTTAAAATGGATCATATATACTTTGCAATGGATCATATATACTTTACAATGGATCATATATACTTTATAATGGATCATATATACTTTACAATGGAGCATATATACTTTACAATGGATCATATATACTTGCAATGGATCATATATACTTTACAATGGATCATATATACTTTATAATGGATCATATATACTTTAAAATGGATCATATATACTTTACAATGGATTATATATACTTGCAATGGATCATATATACTTTACAATGGATCATATATACTTTACAATGGATTATATATGCTTTACAATAGATCATATATACTTTACAATGGATCATATATACTTTGCAATGGTTTATATTTACTTTATAATGGATCATATATACTTGTACAATGGATCATATATACTTGCAGCAAATTTAAGAACTTCTCTTTTCCTTGGAATATCAACTGCCACCTTCATTAAATCTTTAAAGTAAAAAATTAGAATATCCTTTTGTTTGTCCCAGGAAATACCAAAGACTTTAGTTTTAGGTGTAAAGTCACTTTTACAAAAGATATCTTCTAATACCTTAGAATTTGATTCGAATTTTCGAAGGTTGAAACAGCCTTCCGTAAGTATCGATTTGCACCACTTACAAAAGTTTATGCCATCATTAACTTCATCAGTGCAAGAGTTCAAATCATCCGCATTAAGGCTTTGTAAAAGCTTAAGAACTTAGGAGGGATAACTATTTAAATACTTTTCCACATGTAACTTAAAAATAGCATTAAGCAAAAACGACGAAGAAGTAACACCAAATAAAACTCTACAAAGACAAAATGTTGCAAGCTTTGTATTAAATTACATATTAAAATGAAGATTATGTCATTATACCATAAAAATGTCATTATACCATAAAAATCGTACATAATCGCGACACATTTCACTGAGTCTAATTTGAAGAAACGCTTTCTCAATATCAGTCAGAAAGGTAAATTTTTTTGAACGGAAACGTAAAAGACTTCCAAATAATGATGTTGTCAAACTTAAGCCTGCATGAAGACAATCATTTAGCAAAGGTCCAAATGATTTTAAACTTGCATCAAACACCATACGAACTTTTGTTGTAACTTTTTCATCACGCTTTATTGGTCTATGAGATAAATAGTGTACATCCCTTATGTCCAAATCATGGTTTAAAACTTTTTCAATGATGCCATGGGATAGCTGATCTTTAATAATGTTGTTATAGGAGTTAAACAAATCCTCATCTTTTGAAAGTTTTTTAGTAAGAGACTGTAAACGGTTAACACATAAAAAATAGTTGTCAGGCAGTGTTGGATGATTTGAAAAAAATGGTAATTGAACTACATAACGACCAGAGGTTTGATCAAAAAATGTGCTATTTTGGAATTCCTGCAAAATAAGATTATTCTTTTTGCAACTATCACTACAGCACCATAAATCATTTAAAGCATCCTTTAAAATTACATCTTCTTCAACAAATTCAGCTTGAACCTTTAAAACATGAGCGGTATTTACACTACAACAATTATCTCCTTCATCACACACAAATCCACTAAGATCATATCCTCTAAGTTTAAATTTCAATGCGACTGGACCAGATTTACTCTGAACTGTAGTGTTATTAAAAAAGTTTCAATAAAAGTCTGCTCCAACAAGAATATCAATGTCTAGAGGACAATCTCCTACAACACTATCAGCTAATTTTAAACCCTTCAAATGACTGTAACTGTTTACTGCAAAATCAACCTTCTGAACATTGATAACACCAAAACGAACCCTTTCCAGTAATTCCTTTTCACTTTTTTTTCCAAAACTGTTTATAATTATTTCTTTAACATCTATTGTTTGTAAATTAAGCTTTGTATGTAATGCTGGTGAAATGTAACTCAGTTGTGAACATTTTTTGATTGAAACTGATTCAGTTGTGAATCAAAGAGCATACGAGTAGGATAAGAAAGTTTATCATTTGACATTATTATAACTTGAGCTATTTGTAGCAACGCTGAATGTGCATACTTTGTTAATGTACCAGCTACTAATGATGATTTTCCTTCTTCCTGACTGTCATTTTTTTGTGGGAGAGATTTCTCATTACACATTGATGCATGATGAAAATTTGAACAATTAAGCATTTCATTTTTGTTGCACAATTTTTTGCAAGATGTCCAAGCTTCAAACATTTAAAACACCTACGTTTTCTTTTTAAAATTTGTTTTCGAGTTTTACAATTCTGAGATTTGTGATCAATTTCACAAAAAATACATGATAAATTATTATTTAAGTTGTTCATTGGTTTGTTATGGGCATCTAAGGTTCCACTTGAGTACAATGTTTCAGCTGTAAAAGTGATAGTTGAAAGAGCCTGCCCCTCTAATAGGTTACGTAGATATGTTTACTTCTGTATTGAACTTAAGTCCTCATTGCTGTCTAAGCACATTGAAAATTTTCATAAAATGTTTGCCAGTTTTCAGGCTTGCCATCAAAGGAGTGTAATTTTAAAGGTGGAAGCTTTCCAATGGAATTCCTTTTGTCAGAATTACTGATGACATTACCTAGTTTAGTGTTAAGCTGTTTATTTATAAATTTATTAATTTCAGCAAATTTAGTGCGATATACTTTATCGCACTAAATTTGCGATAAAGTATATCACTTTATGACAAAATCTGTAGCTAAATTTTCTTCTGCTTGTAATTTAGTTTCATTTTCAATTAAATATATGATTTCTTTATTTAAATGTTGTACTTTGGTGAATTTTTCAATAAGAGTGTCACCTTGGCTAGTCAGGATATCAATGGTGTTATCATCTGAATTGAAGTCCTCAATGCCTTCAAAAACCTTATCAATAAGACGCTTTACAGAATTAATATTGGTAGTAAGAACTCTACGTTTGCCTACTAAACTTGTTGGCATTCTTATAAACAAAGATGACAAAAAAATACAATCGACACATGATCTGTTCAGAATCAAGATAAATATCACGATATTGTTGTGGCCAAATATTAGATATAATAATATTATATCTAAATTTGGCCACAACAATAAATAATATTATTATATCTAATATTTGGCTACAACAATATCGTGATATTTATCTTGATTCTGAACAGATCATGTGTCGATTGTATTTTATTGTCATCTTTGTTTATAAGAATGCCAACAAGTTTAGTAGGCAAACGTAGAGTTCTTACTACCAATATTAATTCTGTAAAGCGTCTTATTGATCTAATTAAAATTTTTTTAAGTAATCCAACCTTTGCTATTAGTATCATTTTTGGAAGATAGTTTGATATATTATATATCAAACTATCTTCCAAAAATGATACTAATAGCAAAGGTTGGATTACTTAAAAAATTTTTAATTCTTTTAATGCAAAGAAATTGCTAAGAACACAAACTTATTATTTAAATGCACTTTGTTGATCCAGGGACTTCAGTATAGTAATACAGTTAAAGAAATCACTTATTATAGAAATATAGTTAAAGAAATCACTAATTTTTTAAAATTTCTACATCAAACAACTTGTTGAATTTTGAGCTTACAACCAACTAACTATAGATTTCTCCATAGGCTCCAATATCGCGTTATTATTATTATTAGTAGAGCGTTAATGTACATGCAGTGATGGCAGAGATAATAAAAGGAAAGTTTAACAACAATAACAACACTTTACTTCCCTAAGACCAAAATTATTCTTACACACACGCGAGCAGTTCCGTGTTAGGTTACACACACACAAAAAAAGAAATGTAGCGTAGCGGCTTAAACATACTTAGAACACAACATATGGCATTCTTTGAAAGATAAGAAGGGTTTCCTTTGCCAAAATTAGCCCTATTTAGAAATATGACCTGCTACAATGGATCATATCGCTTTATAAGACCCAAACAATTCGCATTTTTGGAAGAAACAAACTTCTTTTTGGTACCACGAAGTGCAAGGCTACACTCAGCCAGTGTACGGATGATGGAAAATGAGTTGTTCCAGCACATGTTCCCAATACTCACACTCCTTCTTCATCTGTCTATCAAATGCGTCCTACAATTCTTGACCTTGTCTATTGGTGAGGTATGCTAAAAGGTAATCTCCGTGAAGATTTTTTTTTCAAGATTGTCAATTCTTACAATGTTTCGCCAGTCACTAAATCCGCCCTTAACAAACTGAGAAGTAGTTTTAGAAGCAAAAGGTTTACAAGCAAAGCAATATAGAATCCCTTTACGATTAGAATTCAAAAGTCATTTCTGTTGATATTTCTCTCAATTAGCTTTTCCAAAAACATTTGGTGAGAAAAATCTTTTCTGTTTTTCATTCTTGACAACAAGACATAATTTATTAAAAAGACCTGCTGCCAATTGTTTGGTTCAGCAGAACCCAGAAAGGTTGCTGCTGACCAAACAAGGTTGGGCTTCAATTTCATTTTACATTTAATTGAATTTCAATTCTGGACAATAGCTACATTTTGTAATCAAGGTCAATGCCAGCAATAGATATGCAATCTAGAATTCATGTTTTTTTTCTGCCAGCAGTTCTTCAAGGTCGCTAATAAAGTGTGATGTAGATGAAACCTTACATAACCTTTTTTAAAAATATATCAATCTGGGTCTTAAAAATGTTGTTATCAAATTCTGAATTTAAATACGCTATTTTCATTAAATAAGAATTTTAGGATTCATTGTATAAAAAGTGCACCTTTTTTTTGAAAGAAAATATAAAAGTAATAACTTTTTGGCTTTTTAGCTATAGTCTTTTAACAAATTTTTTAACCCTATTTATTACTGGGTCGTGGAGGGCAACTTTATACTGGGTCGAGCTCTTGGAGCGCGAAGCCTAAATCTTGGGAATATCAAAGCGATTGAACTTAAAATTTTGAAAACGTTTAAAGTAGCCTAAATTAATCCATATTTAGCTATTTATGTTAAGCATTAATGATTTATTCATGGCTAGAAATTCACAGATAGAACACTGCCTTTAAAAGTCTTGAGCAATTTGACAAAAAATGAGCAGGTAACCTCTAGACCGTTAAAACTGTTAAAAATGAAATTTGTGCTTACATTATATGCTAAAATTGTCCTCATAAGCTAAATAAGCTAAATAAACTTTTTTTTAAAGAGATTTTTATTTGGTCTCTCGCTCTCAACATCCTCATTGTCTTCGATGTTGCTGTCAATGTTAGATTCGTCTTCAAAATCTAGTTTAGAGGCAAATTTTAAAACTAAAAGGCTTTTTTACAAAAATGCAAGATTTATTTAAAATTTGTATACCTGACTCTCTGTCCAATTCAATTAAATCATTGCTTTCATCGTCAGAGTTCTCAACAAAATTGAGAATATTTGCTATAGCGTCTTCTGCGGAAATACACTTTTGTTTGCTCATATTTTCTTATATATATTTTTTTGTGTTCAGTTTTTTATTATTTCTGAAGTTGTAAAAAATAGTCATAATCAATACAGTTGCTGCAAAGTGAAGTTTTCAAAAAACTTCACTTTGCAGCAATTTTTTTTGTCGACGACACCCTCCAACATGAACACTGTGAGTGTTCCCTTCACTGACGTTTTTATGTTGGAAATGGTGTAGTGTAGTATGATATTAAAAGTCAAAAAGTTTGAGCGAAAGCGGTTAGACAAAAGAAAAATTATAGCGGTTAAAATTCATTTTGCACTTTCAAGGCGCGACCCATTATGAATAGGGTTAAACAATAATTTTTGTCATGTATACAGAGCCCGTTTATCACGTTCGGAAAATTATTTGAATTTCTGATTTAGATATTTACTTATTATTACTCAATGATTATTATTATTCCTCAATGGTTATCATTATTACTCCTGTGCACAATCTTTTCATTTACGTAAAACAGAACTTATTTAACTTAATTATAAATTTGTCTCGCGGACAAAATTCTTTCAAAACCTGAAAGATGGAAGATATAAAGATACTATTTTAGCATGCAAGAACATGCGAGTACCTGCAACTCAACGTCACCAGAATACGCTTTCCTGACTGCTGGGCACGTGGTCAATCAACAACGTGCATCTTGGCATCTGAAACAGTGGCCACGATAGAATTTCCAAAACGTTGTCAAGACCTGTGCAATCTGGACATTCAAAGCAAAATAAAATTTAGAAATAATTAAAAAAGAACATTTCTAAATAAATGACATCTTCGAATTAAAACTTTTTATTAACTGTTTAAATGAACAACTTTAAAAATTATGTATTTTTTTAACGGGTACTCGCCGTTTAGTTTGACGGGTACCCGGGCAAGCATTTTCACAATTTTCGACAGCCCTAATTACTAGATAGATTTAACTAACTACTAACGGTTCAAAATATTTAAAGTTAATACTTACAATATATATTATTGTTTTAGATGTGCTCGGTTTAGGATTAGATGTTGTTTTTCTAATGATCGATTCTCAATCAAATGCCAATTTTCATCGTCAGCTTTTAAAAAGTATGCCACAACTCGTAAAAGATGAGGACACTATTATTCTAAATGGACACACTATTGTTGGCGACGGTACAACTGCACAGCTAGCTGCAATTCTTACAGGTTTTCTTTTTTTTCTTCTGGAACGTAAAATAAATTTTTTTTTAAGTTATGTAAATTAAAGTTTTTACGTAAGTTAAAGTTTTAAAGTTACGTAAGTTTTAAGTTACGTTTTTAAAGTTATAACTGTTTTAGGTATAGTACAAGAGTTAAATTTTAAACTTAGTGGCGTAGATTTTCTAATGTTTCATACATTTTAACTTAATTTTCATACATTTTATCATAACTTCAGACCTTGTGTAAACTCCAAACTTTAGTTTGTTTCTACTTGTGTCAAATTATTGCAAAAAATTGTGGTGGTTGAAGCCTGGGCACAAAATTATCCCAAAAGTCACTACCCTACCTGTAATGTAAGGCAAGGAGCAGAGCCGGCGCGAGTAGGTGTTGCGTGGGGTGGGGGTGATACTTAAATTTTTGCTGACCAAAAAAAAAAAGATCCTCGTTTTTTGAAAATTGCCGACTGACTTGTCTAAAAGGGTCAAATTTGCCGACTAAATGAACAAAAAATTCATTGATTAGGGGAGGGGGGGGAGGTTCTCATGCTCTTCTTCCCTTACACACCCCCTTTGGACTTGGCTAGGATTTAAAAAGAATATAATTTTTTCATTCTATATTATATTTAAATTTTTTAACAGATTTAAAGTTTTATTTAGTAATCTTTTAACAATCAACAGTTATGCCCATGTAAAGTTTCCGACCTCACCAAAATGAGGGGGTTGTAATTTCGCATGGTTATAACTTTTGAACACTTCAAGATGAAATAAAAGTGAAACGAATTTTAAAACCTGTTGATGAATTTAAGTTTAGCACAATACGCTAAAATATATAGATAGTGTTAACTTATTTCCCTCACATTTGGGGTAAGAAGAGCTAACCTTTTGTTTTTTGCTTTGTCACGCTCTAATTTAACATAAGCATTATTTCATTTAACATAAGCATTATCTCATTTTACATAACTATAACTAATTTTTTTGCAAAACACTCTCATTTAAGCATTATCTCATTTAAAGTATTTAAGTTTGGAGTTTGCACATTACTAAGCTATCCGCACATGCACATGGTTTTAAGTTTTTTAAATATCTAAAACTCAGTTTTATGGTTTTAAGGCCGGCTGGTAGTAAGTTTCCCGAACTCTGTGGTAGCTTTCAGAGAGGCTGGTTCCATCAACAGCTGCAAAATATCAGTTACTAACAGTGCCATGTTGCGCATGAATGGTGTCCATATTCCTACTTTTGGTGTGCATTGTTGAGACCACATTTAGAGACCTTTGTTATGACTTAGGGTTTATTATTAGTAATGAGGTAACTGCTTGAAATATTAGATAATGTACTGAGCAATACCTGTGCTTCGAGTCAAGCTCTTTAAACAATTTTAAAAATGACTAAAGTATCGAAAACTATAAAACACAAAAAACCATTGTCGACACCAAGTTCTCTAAATCTATCATTCGCTAATATTTGTGGTCTTCAAAAAAACTTTATTTTTGTTGAGTTTTATCTTTTGCAAAGTTTACCAGACCTACTTTCTCTTTGTGAGACTAATTTGAGTTCAGCTGTTTTATCTTGTGATCTTAGTGTTGATGGTTATCTTTAATTCGTAAAACTCCAATAACCACGTGCTTGGCCTGGGCATTTACATTCGTAAGACTTTACCCATTTGTCGGAAAAAATGGTTTGAATCCACAGAAGATTCTTTTATGTGCTTTTATTTAGCACCACTTTACTCTATCACCTTTCTCTTGTCCTTTTTATCGCTCGCCTTCATCTCGAGACTGCACTCTTTTCAATATTATTAAATAGTCAACTTTGCAACTCGCTTTTCAGACAATCCGAATCATTTACCTCCTCTATTCGACTTATGCCTTGTTTCTGATCCTAGTCAGTACTAAGTTTCTCCACATTCACCTTTAGGTGCTTCTGATCACAATTTGATCTCTCTAGAACTATTATCTCATTCTTTTTCATCATCAGAATTCTCCAATCATCGTACCTCTTACAACTACCTTAAAGCTGACTGGGACTCTTTCCGTGATTTTCTTCGTAATGGCCCTTGGATAGAAATCTTTCGTCTTCCTGCGGACAAATGTGCTTCGTATGTAACTTTTTGGATTCAGGCTGGCATGGAATCTTTTATTTCTTCTCAACAATTAAAAGTCAAGCCTCACTCTTCTCCATAGGTTTCCTCTCATTGTACTGCTGCAATTTTCAATCGTATTCATTACTTCCAAATCTATCGCTATAGCAATTTTTTAGAAAACAGACGTCTGTTTACTATTGCTAGAAACCATTGTAAATAAGTTTTGCCTAACTTAAGTTACTAAAATTTCTAAAGACTTTGATTTTTGGACTATATATTTCTTCTCAATTAGCTCTCTTCTTACAATGTATCAGGTAACATCTTTAAGATTATTGAATCCTTCATTACCAATTATTGCATAAAAGTTGTCCTCGATGGACAGCACTCTTCTTCATTTTATGTAACTTCAGGTGTTCCTCAAGATTTTATTCTTGGCCCTAAAATTTTTTAATTTACATCAATGATCTCCCAGAAATTCTCACATCTAAGGTGGCATTGCTCGGTGATGATACCATTTATTCTTGTCTTGAAAAGAATCCAATACAATCTGATTACATGGAAGAGGCATTTGAGCTTGAGAAGGATCTTACTTTTGCTACAGCACGGAGCTCTCAGTGGCTAATGAACTTTAACTCAGATAAAACTCAATTTGTTTTTGGCTAATTGTTATCGCAACAATCTAGATCTTTTTATACTTATGAACGGTAATGCACTTGATGACTATCTACCCTTTGTCTTCTAGGATTAACTGTTACTCCCGATCTTTCTTGGAAATCATATATCAAATCCATTTCAAAATTATCATCTGCTAAAGTTGCATCTCTTTATTGTGCTCGCCAATATCTTACTCCGGATTCTATTCTTTATCACTATAAGTCTCAAATCTGCCCTTGTATGGAATATTGTTGCCATATCTGGAGCAGATCTTCAAATGATGCTCTTTCTCTTTTAGGCAAGGTGCAAAAACGCATTATAAACATAGTTGGACCTGCACTTGTAGCCAAAAGTTTACTAAAGTTCATTCTCGTGTTACTTGTCATTCATTTAAGTCTCATCCTTTTACTGTGACTGTTCCTAAGTACTCCAAAAATTCTTATTTATCTAGTTTTTTTCCTTGAACATTATTTTTTTGGAATTTGCACCCTTCGATTGTTTTCCTGATTCCTATAATTTGCAATCTTTTTAGGTGTCTATTAATCTTTATCTTGCTTTATAAATTTCATCTTTTTCCTTCCAGTAACTTCCAACTCTAATAGTGGTTGTTTGCAGCCTTGTTGGAAATGAATATATTAAAAAAAATCTTTGATGTTTCTTTTAATTTTAATTTCATGTCTTCTTGATAGTATCTTTAGGTATCTTTGATTACCTAAAACATCTTATGTCAATTGAATTGGCTAATTTAAAAAAACTTTTTCCATTGAAAATATTTGTATAAATATTGCGTTTGCTTTAGACGTAAAAACTCTTTGTTGTAATTTTGAAACAATACGCTTTTTTAAATAAGTTAAAAAAAAGCAAACTTTCTCAATTAAATTAACCTACTAAAACTTATTAACAATTTTTCTAAAACCTTCATTTATCGTAAAAATGGACGTCAAAAATCTAATCTCATGGTGGCAAAATAAAGTCGTTGATAAACATGGCTGTTTTAGTAGAAGTTGTGAGGAGTTTTAAATAAAATACAACCGATCATTTTGCAATTTTTTTTGTACTTGAAGTGCTTTTTTTATATTTGGACTCTGCGAGGGAAAACTTTTGATCTTTTGTGTTTTGTCTGTTAAGTAATTTAGCGTTGCGTAATTTATGAACGATATCTTACCTGGATTATATCAATGAATAGTTTTTTTTTTGACTTTGTGCAACAGTAAGAAAACTCGCTAATTATTCAGGTTAGTCTCGCTTATTATTCTTTTGTAGATAATTAAGTTGTTTCTTTTATAGTCTTGATGTTGCTCCCAAAAGTTTACGATCTTCTAAAATGTCGCTCATATGTAAATTTTGAATATAAACTGAATTGAAACTTGAATTATTTGAAATTTCAATTTTCAATTTGAAAAACGAAATATTTTTCAATTATTAAAAATTGAAAAATATTTCGATTTGAAAATTGAAAAAAAAATTTTTCTAGTCAAATGAAATAGTAAATAAAATAAATTTTTGATTGAAAATACTTTTTAAACAAAAACAGTTTTCATTTTCAACAGGTCTAAAAGGAAAAGATCAGAAATGCTTTAATCTACTATTCCCAACTGGTTTAAAAACAGTACAAATATTTGATCAAACTCAGAAAAAGGAGAAAATTTTTATAAATCCAACTATGAAAATTTAGATTTTGACATCCAACTATAGTCACTTTGACATGCAACTATGGTCTGCACTAAACAATCGTTGTTAGAAGAAATTGTGTCCAATTGTTTTAGTGCTTGGTCGAACTTTTACCACATTCATTTAGTAATTATAAACAATAGTTTTTCTAATACTAAATGGATGCAACATATACCAAAAGTATTGAAACTATTGACATTGCAAAAGAGAATGGTGTCATTCTACTTTGCTTCCCTCCCCACAGCATTCACATAAAGAGACGATTTTAGGGAAGGGGGGAAAGGGGTTGTAAGAGTGGGTGGTTTTCAAGTTTTAGTCGGTTTTTTGACGAATTTAGTTAGTTATGTGATACAATACAGTCGCATGAACTTTAGGACCTTTTTTTTTTAAGAAACCAGGCGGTATTTTTCAAGGATTCACCCCCTTTCCCCTTATTTTATTCGTAGAATCGCCTCTGCTCACATAATGTAACTTTTTGGTTTTTTTTTCATTCATGGAACCACATTGTAAATTTTATCATTTATTAATTTGGAGAAAAGGTTGAAAACTAATCCTAGCACAGTGGACCATAAAGACCACCAGGTTTAAACTCTCACAGTGGACCATAAAGACCGCCAGGTTTAAACTCTCACAGTGGACCATAAAGACCGCCAGGTTTAAACTCTCACAGTGGACCATAAAGAACGCTATAAACAATCTTTTTGTATGTTTCTGAATGATACACATCTCATCACATTCAGATTTTTTATACCATTTAAGCCTTTCAGTGTATTTTTTAAGTAAGGTACACACATATATATATATAGTTTTAAGCTTCAATTAGGACATGTCTTCTACACATAGCCTTAAATGTTTCATATTACCTCTCTTTTCCTTTAAGTTTTTTATCCCTAATCTTTTAGCGGAAACACACGTTTCTTTTTAACATTTGGCTGTATGCGTGTGTAAAAAAAAAAAAAATTTAGGAAGAGGTGGATTTCGAACAAAGGAGATTTCGTTTACAAAGTCATCGCATAAAAGCGGTCATGAAAGCAATGCGAATAAGAATACTGCATAAAAGCAAAACAATGAGTTAAAAACTTTGAAGTAAGTTAATAAAAATAAACTTAAAGCTATAAATTTTTAAGGTAAAAACATATTATAAAACTCAAAATGTTGTTTTAATGTCTCAAGAAACTTAGTACCATGCTTTACCTTCAGAATTACAGAAAATATTGTGCAGTTTTATAAAATAGAATTGCAAGTTCATCAAAGTAAACAAAAATAAATAAAAAGGTTAAAAAGTAATAATGACAGTAACATGAATAGTAGTAGTAATAATAATAATCAGAGTTGTTACGATATAATATGTCTGGCAGATCTGTCGACATATTTTCAAACATATTTTCTGACGACATAAAATATGTCCCACATATTTTCGATTGACATATTTTGACATAATTTTATGTCTGAATTATTTTCTGCTGACATAAAATATGTCAGACATATTTTCTGTCGACATATTTTGACATAATTTTATGTCTGAATTATTTTCTGCTGACATAAAATATGTCAGACATATTTTCTGTCGACATATTTTGACATAACTTTATGTCTGAATTATTTTCTGCTGACATAAAATATGTCAGACATTTTCTGTCGACATATTTTGACATAATTTTATGTCTGAATTATTTTCTGCTGACATAAAATATGTCAGACATATTTTCTGTCGAAATATTTTGACATATTTTTATGTCTGAATTATTTTCTGCTGACATAAAATATGTAAGATATATTTTATGTCAGCATATATACCGAGTTAAGCAAAAATAGTTTAACACATTTGTTGCTTTTTTGCAATCAATTATAATGAAGGTAAACAAAAAAAAAAAATTTTTCTGGTGCCGAGCAAACAGCTTGTTTTTTTTTTGATTGCATTTCACATTTTGATTTCAAATATGCAAATCATTTTTTATCATCACGTCAAGTTGTAAAGATATTTGGGTTCAGATCTTTAATATTTGGGGTAAAGTCCCTAATATTGTCAAAAAAAAAGTTGTTCAAAAGTATGTCAACTTGGGTCTCAAAAAAAGCGTATTTTAGAAGATAGTATAGAGATTTTAGAAAACATAAAAATTTTTCCTTAAAATTTTTTGACAAAAAAATTATTTGAAAAAATGCTAAAGACTCTTAAAAAAATGTCAACAAAATGTTTTTCAGCAATAATACAAAAAATACTTATTTTTATTACAAACGAATAACATCTTTAAAATCTCTATAAAATACGCTTCTTTTGAGACTCAGGTTAACATACTTTTGAACAACTTTTTTTTCGACAATATTAGGGACTTTACCCCAAATTCTAAAAATTTGAACCCAAATATCTTTACAACTTGACGTGATGGTAAAAAATGAGTTGCATATTTGAAATCAAAATAAGAAATCCTACATAAAAACAAATTGTTTTCTTGGCATCAGAAAAAAATTTTGTTTTTGTTGACCTGTGTTGTGCTTCATAAAACTTTTATTTTAAATCCTATAATCAAATATCTTTTGTTTCATAAAGGTCTTTTTCTGCCCTTTTTAGCGATGTATCATTTGATAGTATTGACAAAGTATTTTTAGCGATGTATCATTTGAGAGTATCGACTAGTATTGATGCATCATTTGATAGAATTTGATAGTATTTGATAGTATTTGATAGTATTGATTAGTATGGATTAGTATTGGCGATTTCCCTTATTAGAATGTAAAAACCATCTCAAGCTGAGTTTTTATTACTGAAAATGGTTTTTGTTAATATGACTAAACTTAAAATTATTCTCTTGATTAAAATAATATTTAAAAAAAAAACATTTTTAGCTATTTTTAACTAATGGTTGATTCATTCAATAAATTATTCTCCATTTTTGACTTTAAATCGTAAGGAAAACGAAAAAAATAATTATTCCAATAAATATTTCACTCAAAACATTTTATGCAAGTTTATGGCAGATAATTATGCTGTTATAATGCAATAGTCAATTATTTTATTGTTAAATAAATCATAACTATTATAACTAAAAGTATATTATTCGTAATTAGTTATAAATTATTACCGGTTAGTCTTCTTAATATGAATTTAATGAGCTGAATATAACTTTTGTGTAATATTTCAAATTCTTCAGCTTAAATGAATTTAATTTGCCACGAATTTTTTGAAATTCTGTGAACCGTTTTTTTCATAGAATCTTTTGAATTCAATTTTTCATAATGAGATCTTTTTCAGGATCAACTAGTAATTAAAAATAACTGAAAAAGTTTTTTTTTTATTATTATTTTAATCAAAGAAATAATTTTAAGTTTAGTCATACTAATAAAAACCACTTTCAATAATAAAAACTCGCCTTGAGATGGTTTTTACAATCTAATAAGGGAAAGCGCCAATACTAATCAATACTAATCAATACTATCAAATACTATCAAATGATGCCTCAATACTAGTCAATATTAGTCAATACTATCAATGTCAATATTAGTCATAATCAATAAATAAGTCATAATCAATAAATAACTCAATAAATGCCAATATTAGTCAATACTATCAAATGATACATCGCTAAAAAGGGCAGAAAAAGACCTTTATGAAACAACTGATGTTTGCTTATAGGGTTTAAAGTAAAAGTTTTATGAAGCATAATTGATTGCAAAAAAGCAACAGATTTGTTAAACTATTTCCACTTAACTCTGTAAATTAAGTTAAAATGCGCAATAAATTTGTCAGATTGATTTTTTCTTCAAGAATATCAAACAGCAAATAATTCAGATATAAAATTATGTCAAAATATGTCCATAGAAAATATGTCTGACATATTTTATGTCAGCAGAAAATAATTCAGACATAAAATTATGTCAAAATATGTCGGTAGAAAATATGTCTGACATATTTTATGTCAGCAGAAAATAATTCAGACATAAAATCATGTCAAAATATGTCGACAAAAAATATGTCTGACATACTTTATGTCAGCAGAAAATAATTCAGACATAAAATTATGTCAAAATATGTCGACAGAAAATATGTCTGACATATTTTATGTCAGCAGAAAACAATTCAGAAATAAAAATATGTCAAAATATGTCGACAGAAAATATGTCTGACATATTTTATGTCGGCAGAAAATAATTCAGACATAAAATAATGTCAAAATATGTTGACAGAAAATATGTCTGGCATATTTTATGTCAGCAGAAAATAATTCAGACATAAAATTATGTCAAAATATGTTGACAGAAAATATGTCTGACATATTTTATGTCAGCAGAAAATAATTCAGACATAAAATTATGTCAAAATATGTCGATAGAAAATATGTCTGACATATTTAATGTCAGCAGAAAATAATTCAGACATAAAATTATGTCAAAATATGTCGATAGAAAATATGTGGAACATATTTTATGTCGGCAGAAAATATGTCTCAGACATATTTGACAGATAACAACCCTGATAATGATAATTAAACTCTCACCGCCAAGTTTTTTTTCTTTTACGCAAATAAAGTTTGTATAAGTGTTTTTCAAATGCAGTACAAGTTTGAAGTCGATCAGAAGAGTTTTTTTAGTTTTGAAAGTATAAAAGACTAAAAATTTAGTCTTAAAAACAAATCCGCCATTATTGGCTGCTTTTCTTTAAATAATTTTTAAATAAGAAAAATTATAAGAGAAAAAGATACAGAGCGGTAAATATGGCTGAATTAAAACAGTCTGTTTGTGAAATTTGTTTGGAAAAAAACAGGTATACATTCAAAATTACAACCATCTACAGCAAATATAATCAAGGAGTTGGCCTGAGTACAAGGAAGAGTTTATTGTCTGCCCAGATGTAATTTGTTCATATTGTAGAAAAAAACATCTTTTTGGTAAAGAAGGGATCAAGCATTTATCTGTCAAACTGGATATGTAAAGTTTCTCAAGTATATAGTTTATATTTTATTAAAGTTATATAAGTAATACATAAATAAATATAAATTTTTTATTAAAATATATTTTTTTGAAATAGGTTGACAGGCCAAGAATCAGACGTAGTACTGAGCTTAGTGATATTATTCTATCATCTTATGTTAAAACACAAGCTGTAGATCTCTAAGGGAAAATATGTGCAGCTTCTGCTTTTCACTTCTCGCAATAGGTTTATGATTAGTTATTAAACTACTTGATAAGTAAATTAAAAGTTGTCATATATTTATAAATTTAGATAAAAATAAAAAAACATTTTTTTAAAGTTCAATAAGTGTATATTAATTTAAAAGTTAATTTTATTCTCCAGGATGTCATAAAAACTGTTGCTTTACTGAGGCTGTTTTGAACTTAATTCATTTGTCAGAAAAACATGATCCCACATTATGCAAGCAAGATGCTTCAGGCAAAATTAAAAACAAGATGGCGCGTAAAGACATTGAGAGAGGCTAGCCCTTTTAAATATCTACAGGTATATATAAGTTTTTACAGTCATTATATAGTTCATATAGATTTTAAAGGCACAAAATTAAGCATTTGTTTTGATTGCTAACAACTTTTTTAAACATTTGAGTTGTAAATTTAAATTAACGGAAGTAAAAAATGTAGATAATTTAAATATACTTTATTTTTAAGGTGAGAATCCGTTAACTTTAACATGTTGGCACTAAAGATAGTAAATCTTCTTGAAAATCTTTCAATCAGATATCATTCCAAACAATGCTGGAACTAACTTCTCTACTGGAATTGACAAAAAATCAATTAAAAATATTGATTTCAAGTCTGCGTATAAATCCGTCTACTATTGTTGAGAACAATATAGTTAGCATGATGACGTCATAACAACAAGAAATCGAATCTAAATATAATATAGAACAATATATTTTTTTTTTGAAATGATGAAGCTGTAACAAGAAATCTAGTATTTATTCACGAATCTTCTGAATTTATTCTAAGTATTATAATGGAAAGAGCCTTGGATTTTTGGTCCATTATAACATGTCTATCTATTGATTGAGCTCAAGGGTTTCTAAAAGTAATTGTAAATGTCTTTGATAAGACTAATAAAAACGACATATATATTGACAGTGGAGTTAAGAAGTGTTTTATTCTTGCTATTGTTGAAGATGTTTCTGAAGACAACAGAAATCAGCAAAAAATCTTGAGTAGAATAAATCTAGATGATGTTGCATAACACCTTGCATTTGATTTAAAATGTGCTAACTGCAGCTTGGGTTTATCATCTAATTCTGGTAAATATGCCTGCTTGTGGTGTGAAGATGCCCCTTCAGTTATTAAAAAATTTAAAATATTATTTTTTGACATACAGCAGTATGCAAAAATACATTTAAATATATTCTCCCATTTGTGAAATTTAATTGTTGTTCTCTAGAATCATATGCTGAACAGATATGAGAGTAATTTTGTCACTTTTAGGAGATAAATAGGGTATAAAAAAAAGTTTTGATACTTCTGATCTACTTTAGATTTCTCCAATACAAAAAAAATAACTTATTTAAGCAGCATTTATTTTTATATAAAATAAAATTAGAGGTGGGGAGAAGTTCAATGGTTTAAATTAAAGTTCAGTTCGGTCTTAAAATCTCTAAAACAATTATATATAAACCGTACATGAGTTTAGAAAAACCGCTATTAGACCAGGAGATATTTCAGTATTTATTGATGATGATTTCATGGCAACGGAACTTACTGACATGAACATTGTCACTGTAGATCCGGTAAAAAATCACAACATTAGGGGAAAAAAATAAATATATATTCTGTCTAAATTATGTTATTACATTGATTAATTTTTTTTTTCTTCAAGTTCTTCCTATGATCCCATTTTACCCCATGTTTTGCTTCATACAAGGGCGAAAAAAAAAACAATGCAACATAGACAAATTTCTAACAAATTAAAAAGTTGTAAATTAAAAATTTACCGTTATTTATATAAACTTTCAATTTACAGCTTTTTCAATTTTTGATTTGTCACAATTTAGTATGTTGCATTCTTTTTTTTTTTTCACAAAAATTTGTAATCATTCTGTTTATATTTTTATCACTTATTTTTCTCATTTCCTCATTGTTTTGCCACTTATTACAGTTTTTGATCAGTTTTCTTTCTTAGAGCCTGCGTAGATTTCGATTGAATAAAAAGTTTTTTTTTTAAGAAAACTTTAGAAAAATATTTGTGGGATTTGCACTTATTGAGTTGTTTCTACAACTTCAACCTAACCAAGGACAGTAACATGCTTTGAGCACTCAAACGTTGTCTAAATCAAAAGGTGTGAAATACGGAGAACGGGGTATGAAACCTAGTATTCAATCAAACAGCCATTTTTGACTCTATCTTTACTACACAAAAGACACATCTCAACATTCCACTGAAAATTAAAAATGTAAATAAGATATAATGCTGCTTTTTTTTGTGTGTGGATGCACTCAATGACACCCGTGCAGTGAATCGGCTGTACCTGTCCTGCTACTTTGTCTCAGTATAATTTTTTTTAGAGGTTATTTCATCCCTCTCTAAAAACCAGAGGCTTTTAATAAAATAAAAAATAGATTTTGAATAAAGATAATATTTATTTTTATGTTACAAAATTTAAAAAGGTTTTGGTTTTAAATGTTTGTTATACGGATTATGCGATTATAATCTTTATCTCAAGTTATATAAAAATACAGTCAAAAGAATAGTCAGCAGACTAAACAAAAATACATTTCACGAAGTATCTATTTTAACAGTTATATTACATGTGATAAACCAAAACTTTTAATACATTTTGAGTATTAAATAGTTTATTTAACAATTAACATTGTCTGTAATTTTAATAAAAAGTTATAAAATTTTTTAGGCAGTTTTTTTTTTTTTTATCAATTTACCGGTAAATTTTAACTTCGCAACTCTAGTATTGATGCACTTTCATTAAAAATTAAAAGTATAGGTAATTGATAAATTCTGTAGTTTTTTATTTTAGACAGTACTAAAAAATTACATGTGGTGCAACAATGTTTTACTAATAATGCGTTGCATTTTTATGTTTTACTAATAATACTAATAACATGCATTAACTGTCAATTAACGTAATTTGCAATAGACGCAAAATGTTGTTAGCCCAACTGCATTGTCCATTAACGCAAAATTTAGTTTGCTAAATATTTATTTAACTTTGTTGCAATTACCAACGCAAAATGCGATTGGCTAATTAATGCAAAAACCAATTAACTAACTAACGCAAATTGCAATTGGTTCACCAACTGTACTTATATTCTCTCGTTCTTATTTAAATCAAAAAAAAGTTTTTTTTATTATATAAAGACTGCGAAACTTAATATAGGTATTGAATCTACTTATATTGCTCACAATATACATTTTCAATATTTTAGGCGAACAAGAAAAAAGCCTTCCTGAAACAAGACGAAATATGCCTAATTCTAGTACATGTGACCAATTCAATTTCATTTTTAAAGATCTTCACAAAGCTGGCTACCTAACTATGTTAAGTGAAGATAAACCAGAGTTTGGCACTTTTCACTACCGTCTAAATGGCTTTAATAGTTTGCCAACATCTTGGTATCTACGCCCGTTTTGGTTAGCTCAAAACCCATCTGCTAAATGTGATGTTGAATATAACACCAAACTTCTTAAAACATTCACAGAAACATTTGAAGATATACCTAAAGTGTCTTTGATAATAAACGCAGATATTGGGCACAACGATTTTAATGGTTTACAAGCAATTGATGATGATATTCTTGAAATAATAAACTTTTTTAAATCTCCTGTAAGAATAAATCACACAATTCTTATTATTTTCGGGGATCACGGCGCACGCATTGGTGATTTTCGCTCAACAACTCAAGGAAAACTGGAGGAAAGATTGCCCTTTTTTTCAATTACTTTACCACCTGATTTTAAGAAAAAGTACCCTAAAATGTTTAGAGCTTTGAAAAAAAATTCGAATGTCTTAACAAATCACTTCGATGTTTATGCAACGCTGCAACATATGCTCAGTTACCCAGATATTCCAAGTAAGAAATATATTGGCCAGAGTTTATTTACTGAAATAGATCCAACTGTTAGAACTTGTGAAAACTCTGGCGTTGATGACCACTGGTGTCCTTGCTTAAACTATGAAACAGTTGCTGTAACAGATGAAACGGTAAAAAAAATTGCGCACGAAGTTGTTCGTTATTTAAATAATTTATTAAACGAAAACGAAAAAGCTCGAAAATATTGTATGAAATTGACGTTGCAATCAATTTTATCGTCGGGTTTAAAAACCCCTAGAAAAGAAGTTAGTCACTTTATAAAAACGAATAAAAATGATGAGTGTGATTCGTGCGGTGTTGTTTACGACACCTCTGTTGTCGCAAAAAAATATTATGAAGTTGTTATGACAGTTTATCCTAGTAATGGAGCTTTTGAAGCCAATGCTGATGTTTTACCTGATAACACAATTATTGTGGATCCAAATGTTAGCAGAATAAATTTATACAGTAACCAACCTCATTGTATTATGAATGAGTATCCTCATTTACGACCTTATTGTTATTGTGAATCACAAAGTTGATTTTTAAAAATCGCAAGCTGGTAGTAAAAAATTTTACATTACCTTTTTAAAATAACATGAAACTACAGTTTTTAAACGTAGTATTAATAAGCGGGTAGAATAACAGAACAACAGAATAACAGAACAAAAAACAAATAGTAAAAAGAAGAAGGTATAAAGCTTTCGAAAACGGTAAAATGTATTCGTATGCACTCATACACATGGACTCATACATTCACAAACATAAACACATACACGCACACATACTGGATATAGTACAAATTTAATTTTTTTTTTTAATTTATTTTTTAAAAACTACTTTAATATAGTTGAATCGATCGGTAACGTTATAATGCAATAAAGTACAGCTTTAAAAGAATTAATATAAAAGTAAATTTCATAAAAAGGCTTAAGAAACTATATTACATACCCTAATTTTGGAGCTGATCAGATACCTTATTAAAGAAGCGTACCGACAAGCTTGCAAAAGGAGACTTTTAGTTCCTGAAAAAATATGGTTGAACAGATAGATCACTCGATAAAAGTGTGAGACTCATATAAATTTAAAAAAAATAATTATAAAAAAGAAATGTGTTGTTTACATAGGTTAAAGTGTAAACAGGACGTCTAATATGATGTTGCCACATTTACTATACTTATTTTCTACAACTAGCTTTTGAGGATTGGTTAAAGTCTTAAGTAGAGATTTTCTTTTAATGGAGTATCTAAGGTGTTTTAAGAAGTGAAGATAAGTTAATAATAAATATTTTAATGGCAATGATAACATCAACTTATTGTTATTATTGCAATTATTATTTTTTATTATACCTGATTTTATTATACCTGACAATACAAACGTTCGCCGTTTTGTCTTCTTTGTTTTGTTCTAATTGTGTCTGTTTGCTGGGGAAAAACCCAGCAAACAGCCATCGTAAGAACTAAATAGTTTATTCAAGCAAAGCAAAGAAGACAAAACGGCAATTGTTTGTATTCTCAGGTATCACAAAATTATTAATTAATCCAATCAAAAAGAAACATAGATACTATATCTTACAAGGATATAAGTTCAGTTCTCCAGTTGGTAAGTATAACACACAAAAAACTGAAACGTTGTTGTCAAACTTGATTTGCCATATCATCACTACAAAATTTAAGCGCACATTATATTTAATGGAGTCGTTATAAGAACAAAACCAAGTTGACTTGTTGTTAAATCATGATTCTTTAAACACCTTGCTTGATCAGACTTAATAAAAAATTTTATTATATTACGTAGTTACCTGGAAAAAGAAATGAAATTACATAAAATACTTTTTAAATGTTTTTAAAAAATAAGTAACAAAAAATGTTTTTAAAAAATAAGATTTTTACTACAAGCTAAACTTCCGGTTTAATTTTAATGAGATAAACAAATTTCTGGTTCCCTCTTTTCTCAAGCCGCGTTTTAAAACTAGTTTTAAAACTAAACATTATTTCAAATATCTAAAAGTGTGGAATTGCAGATTAAAGAAAAATCTTTCCGCTCCGAAGTAGATTTACATGCTTCTCATTCTAGTGATACTGGTTTAATAAATATTAGGCAACATGGTCCTCAAAAGTCACAAGTGCCACGCTTCCTAACAGAGCCGTAGCAATGGGTGTGCGTGAAATTTTTGCATAATTTAGAAACTATATTTATATCTCTATATATATTTAATATAAATTATATGTATCGTATACATTAGTTTGAACTTTGATGTGTAATCAAATTACTAAAATGCAATCACTAATTACAAATCATTATATTATTTCATTACTTGTATATAAATTACTATTGTATACATATAATTTTTGCTTCTACGTCACAATGAACATTTTTAGTTTCTGCATCAAATAGAAATGGGGGAAGTGATTTTAAAAACAGATTGTGGAAAGTAAATACAAAGTATGTATAAATGAATGAATGTATGTGACATCGCATCAATTAACTTGCATTTTTATCGTTTATCCAGAACTCATTGCATTGCATCCAGCTAAATGATTTTAACGTCTTTGTTAGGTTAATACGTAGTCATAAAATAATCTGTTATTATGACTATGGGTAATGTTAGTTAATTTTTTTTTTAATTTCGCCTTTTACTATAAATACAATTTTCATATATATACATATACAATAAAATAAATAGCTGGAGCTTAAAGAAGACATAATGTCTAATCACCGAGTACCTATTTATAAAATTGCAATTTACAAATATTATATTAAAAAAAACCTTGAGATTTACACAAAAACCATGTAAAAAAAAAGTTTAAGAAAGTACTTATTTTCAAACTAGAAAAATTACAATAGTATGATAAGTTATATTTAATAAATAAATAACTCATTTTTATTCATTATGTTAATAATTGAAAATTTATGTTACTTACTTTGAGATTTTCAGCAGCTGTTCAGGCGGTTTTCTTTTCTTTTTTTTAACATTACTTTTGTTAAACATTTCGAATTGCTACCAAAATTAACTGAAATTATCCTTCTTTTTCAATAATAATCATTAAAATTATTATTCAATAAAAATTTAATCAAAAGCATTAGCATCAAAATAATTGCCTTAACCGGGTCATCTGCGCACCGTGTTAAGCTATATTTTCTCGGTGTAGTTAAAAATATTATAGCGTCTGTATGATATTTTGTTGACTACGACATATTTCCGTTAAATGATCAGGTCCGCGAATTATGAAAAGACGAAAAAAATTAAAACGATAAATTTTGCGGATTCTTTTTTTTTTTTTTTTTTTTAAAAAAAATCTTAAAACCACAATCGTTTGTCCAAATTTAAATAAGATTTCAAATAAATACGTTCTTAAGTGAACGAAGTTATAGTTTAATAATACGATCAGTGTTGATCGTTTATTGGCAATTTTTTTTTATTATAAGCTCTTTCTTGGTCGCAATTCTAGTGTTTTTTGTGAAATTTGATAGGAATATTGTAATTTGACAACTTTACATAAGATCTATAGTGGGTCAAGGCACTTTTTCAAAAGATTTTAACTAAATTCATGTTAACCCCGATAAGCGAAAGTGATCTAAAGACTCCAGTCTTTAGATCACTTTAGTTTTCTTTAGATTCACTATTAGGGGTAGTAAAAAGATTTGGAAAATTATGTATAAAAAAAGAAAAGTTTTTTTAAATATTAAAAAAACCTGAAGCGAAAAAAACTATAACATCTTAAGATCTTGTTTGGACATAATACGCTGATAAAATCATGCTAACTCCAAATAAAAGAATTCGAATAATTTGTCAATCGCCTTAACTACACCAAGCTCTTATAAATTTGCTTTATCGCCATTTTTAAAAATTTGGATTTGGTTTATAATATAACCTAACCTATCTTTAAAGCTATATGATGGTGCCGATCTATCTTGTGCACTTAATTTTCATTAGTTTATGATGTAACGATAACCTCTTTTGGAATTTATATTGTTCTGAGCGAGAGTAAATTTGAATAAAAATTCATATGAAAATTTTTAAAATTTACCGTGAGAATTTCGGATTAACCGTGAGACCGTGAGACTCGTTATCAAACCGTGAGTCTCGCGGTAAAACCTGGAGAATTGGAAGGTCTATATTACACACATACGGATACCATTCTGAGTTAGAGGTAATATCATTAATAAACTTTGATACGTGAATTTTGATAACAAATTTCTTTTTTTTAAATTTATCTTAAGTTTTATATTTGGGTTTCACTTTATTTAAAAGAAACATTTAAAATCAAGCATTTTGTAATCCATAAATAAGAAGAACCGTCTGAGAATGGTTTCCATAGATATGGCCCACGATACTTAATTGAGTATGAGCTCAATTTCGAACTATATTTTGAAACGACAAAGTTATTTTTCGAGAATCTTGTAGTGTATTTATGACAGATTTCACTAAAATAGGATTAAAGTATTTTCGGAGCAATCCTAACTTAGTTTTTTACATAAAGACTAAAATTTGATGTAAATTTATTTTATAAACATTTAATAATCCAAGTAAAAACAGGAGAAGTTTGCAAGGTTCTTCTCTCTTAGCACCATATACAATTCGACTTATATTTGTAAAAACGCATGTTTTTGTTTACTGTAAAGCTTTTTTAGTTTTGTATGATTGGTACTAGGCCAAGCGATGTTACAGTACGTTAAGTAAATATGAATAAAAGCCAAATATAAACCTTTTAGTGATTTAAAATTAAGAAATGGTTTAGCTCTATATATCATTCCAATAGTTTTTAAAATTTTGAAACATATCAAATTTTTTGTCTAGACTGTTTATTTAAAAATTCCATCGTAGTTTTCATCCAACTCCACGCCAAGAAAGTTTACTGAAAATTTTCTTTTAATAATAGTTATGTTTATAACAAGGTTTGGTAATTGCAATGAGATATTATCAATTTTATATGATTTATGGAATAGTATAAATTTAGTTTTGTCAGCATTCAGAGAAAGTTTTTTACTTAAAAATCACTCATTAACTTTTTCTAATTGTTCTTTAACGTGTTTAAAAAGTATCTTAATATCTTTGTGTGAATAAAATAGATTGATTTCATCAGTAAATAGAATTAAATTTATAAGATTTGATGATAAATATAGATCTTTTATGTACTGTAGAAACAATAATGGCCCTAAAATAGAAGCCTAAGGAACTCCACAAGTTATTGAGTGTTTACTTTTAAATCATAGCATATGAATTGTTTTTTTTGTTTGTTAGGTAGTCTTTGAACCAAAGTAGGTTTTTGTTTCTATTGCCATAGTTTTCAAGTTTAATTACCAGTATTTGTTTTTTCAAAAAGATTTTTGTAATTTTTGTATACTTTCTCATTTTTATACGTTTTCTTTTTAGAAATTTATAATACAGCTTTTGTTTAGTTTATGAGGATTTAAGTAGACCTACAGACATCACCGGAGTTAGAAGAGACTTGGTTTATGACAAACTTTTTTTCAGGAAAGGCTCTATCGTATAACTTGCAGAACTGTTTAAGAAATAAGTCATATGCATTATTAACCTCTTATGATTCTAGAATAAGATCCCAATTGACGCTATTTTTTAAAAGCTTTTTAAATTTTTGTATGGAACTTTCATTGATCAGACGCCTATAGATAGTTATTTTAGACGGATATCCGCTAAGTATTATGTAATTAGAAACTAAGAAAGAGAGAAAATGATAATTCTTGATTATATTAGTACAAAACTGGTCATCACAAAAGTTATTCGTTATCATGTTATTCGTTATTATGTTATATTATATCAAGAAGCGTGGAAGAGTGTTTGGTTACTCTTGTAATGCATGTTTATTGTCGGAATAAGGCATGTTTATTGTTGGAATAAGGTAATTTTGGAGTAGAGAATTTAAGAAATGTTTAACATTTTTGTTTGATGTATGATTCAATTAATTAGTGTTTCGGTTCCCCGCAATGTAAACATGCTTCCGCTTTTATTCACTTTAGTTAAAATTACCAGATGGTTTTTTATATCTATATAATATTGCTTAACTTAATAGTAGTGTTATTAGTGCCCTTTTGAGCGTGTTTGACACAAAACTCTTGGCAGCAATTGCAACCGAGGTAATGGCGAGAAAGAGTCGCCTCACTTTGTTTTATAAGAATACGTATAAAACGTGTATGCACATGTATGCAAATATATTTGAACGAAAGTGTATGCAAATGTATATTCTATTTATATAATTTTAAATATTATATTATGCAATTTTAAATATTATATTATGTGATATCAAGTTTCGCAGTTTTACTTGCATCGCGACATCGCATTTTGATCTTTAGCAGTTGAATAAGTTATTTGTTTGTTCAATAATTTTAAAGTACTTTTAGCATATAAACTTGTGTGGCCGTGTGGTTAGCGCGTCGTCATCCTGGAGCGGAGCGCCCAGGTTTAAATCCCACCGTTGGAACTTTTTACGTCCAAATATCATTGGCAATCGAAAACAATCGCTCTACGGAAGCGGTTGTACCTGGCAAACATAAAGCGGCTTCCACCAATTCTAACAAATTGTTATAAGGAACGTGGTTATTTTCGAAATGAGAAAAAATTTCGCCCCTTTGTTTGTCACATTCAACAGACTATGAGTTCCAAGAAGAAAACTTTTCCTTTGTGCAATATAAATTAGTTCTCCGAATTTCGTCGAACAATTTATTGTCATCAAATGTGATTTCAATCGATTTTTTCAAAAAAGTTATAGTTTCAATAATTTCAATTCATTCAACTTTACAGTTAAGTAAAGACCATTTAAAAACTTCAACCCTATTAAACTGAAGCGTCCACTCATCTATATACTCTAGACAGACACTGTAAAAAATGTTTACTTCTTTCAGAAATTGGTTTTTCAAATTATGACTACGTTCTTCGGTAACATGCAAATGCTATCTTACCATGAAAGGTAGAAATTTTTCTTCTTTTCTAGATTTTATCTAGTCTTTCAAACCCTTTAATACTACGGCAACCTCAGCACCAGAAATATCATCTTTATCAATTTTTTTTACCGTGTTATAAAAAATATTGGCTTGGCTGAGAACAAAAAACAATACTATTTCACCCACTTTGTTATTGAAAAAGTCAAATAAAAGTTTCGAACAACTTTCTAAGCTTAAAAAGCATGATCTTAGTGGCTGATATAACCTAAGCACTTTTTCGATAGCTGGAAGTAACGCCAACCAACGAACTTTTGAGAGTCCTTGGAATTTTTGATATTGCATATCGGCCGCATATTTTGAAACCATATACAGGCTCAGAATAAGCAGAGATGCATATCTCTGCAATCTGATTAGCTGATTTTGAAAGAGAGGCTTTTGTGCGTATTTTTAAATCAAAACTAATGTCAAAAAACGCAACGAATAATAAAAGTGAATTTGAGTAATTGCGTTAAAAACCAAATAATGATTTTTCTATCGAATTTTGTGCAATATAGTACAAGTACTTTTATAAAACCTCACAACTCAAAACATCCGTAATTTTCAGAATATTATCTAAAAAATAAAGATTTAAAAAGTTAGTTTGTTTTTAAAAAGATTTTAAAAAATTAGTTTTTATAACTCTAAGATATAAAAAAGACAACCATTGTAACAAACTATAAACCAGATGGTAAAACTTGGCTATGCTGTGATTCTCATACGATAGATTTTTTAAAGCAGTTTTAAAATTTACCTACTAATATCAATAGACTATTATTAACTTGGTATAAATTTTTTCAAATTAAGTTCCCATTAATCCTATCATTTAGCAAGAAAAGTATTTTGAAAATATAATTTAATTTCTTTTCAGAACTTTACACTTATTACTCCCATATATAAATTATACACAACACTAAAAAAGTTTAAGAATATTGCTTATTAGTTGTTATAGCTAGATAATTTGCAACAATTCTAAATTAAAAGCAATTGTAAGCATGAGCGAATTTAGATATCCTTTGGTAATCTATTGTAATAAAAGATTACAAAGGATTGTAGCATAATAAGCTATTAGAAAAAATCTATAACCTGATGTCCACAAGTGTGTTTTGGTATATTAAACTGATTACCAAAAGGAATAACTCTCAACTTACCACACCTTTATGATAAACTAAGTGTAAAAAGGTAGAAACAAGAAAAATTGTAAACATGCAAGTTCATGTTGATGTTTATTTCAATTTCAAAACTCAATACCTGTTTGTTGATATATAGCTTTTAACCTGAACAAAATACTGATTATTGTATTCTATAATTATCATAAAACTTTAATCCTTTAATAGCAACTGATTGTAAATAATATTAAATAAAGCAGGAAACTTTGATAAATTTTATATTTACAATGCTAATAATTTATCTTACATTATATACTTCAGAAGAAAAAAATATGTCTGCTCTGAAAAAATTAAAAAAAACACTTAAAAAAAATTAAAAATAAAATGTACTCCGTATTTACAAATTTTATGAATAGTTTCATTATGTAATTTTAGGTACAACCAATAAAATTAAGTGTGCCTTTTTTGAATTTCTGTGAATATCTCTTGCTTAATAACATAAAAACAGAGATGCACCATGTTTTACTTTGATTTAATATTAACAATTTTTTTTTATAAGTTGTTTCTTCAAATGTAAAAGCTAACTTTGATGAAGTTTTTTTATTACAAAAATTGCCATAATTCACCATTATTTGGTTAAATTTTTTTGACTTTAATATTCTTTGCTAGCTTGTAATACCAATGCTTATATGTAACTGTACAAAAGAACTGTTCGGTAGAAAAACAAATAAGGATCACTTTTTCTGTTAAATTTTCCAATAGATTATCATCCAATTTTTATCCTATATAATATATATAAAGAAAAATATTGACGTACGCCTTATCAGCCTTCTCAAAATTTAGGCTAAACAGTAACTTCTTTTGGGTTCGTAGATTTACATGGAAAATGTAAGTTAGTTTGGTAAATCATCTGTAAAAATTTTCTTTTTCCAAAAATTTAAATGTTCAACTCTTTATAATTAACAAGTTGGTATAAAGATGCAGCAACGAACTAAGAACAACCTCTGCCTCATAAAGTATGTAGTTACTTGAAGTATGCAAAGTATAAAACTTATACTTTGCATACTTTAAGTACTTTACCAGTAGTCTAGTGCAACTGCATATAAACATTGTACCAAGCATCCTTTATAGAACATGGACATTACATTTGACAAAAAAACACATTTAGAAATCTTGCAAAATTGCACACATGCAAATTCAAGTCAAATACTTCAAGAGTTTATACATACAAAACACATTTTATAATAACAAAAATATTCATAGCATGACAACTGATTTTGTTCTTTTTTTTGATAACTTTATTGTCTTTTTTTTTTATTACTCTTTTTTCATCAAAACGTTTGACTTTAACCACTTAGTTTGGTTTTTTTTGTTTCTTTTTTTTTTCAATTATTACAATACAAAAAATGCCATTATTATTTGCCACAACCTACTTTTATTTATGCCATAATCCACTTTTATTTGGTTAACTTATTTGACTTTTTTTTGCTTTTAATGAATCAGTAGATACTCAAATGATGGTAGTTTAACTGATTCAGTAGATACTCCAAAGATGATGGTTTAACTGAATCAGTAGATACTCAAATGATGATGGTTTAACTGAATCAGCAGATACTCAAATGATGATGGTTTAACTCAATCAGTAAATACTCAAATGATGATAGTTTAACTGAATCAATAGATACTCAAATGATGATTGTTTAACTGAATCAGTAGATACTCAAATGATGATAGTTTAATTGAATCAGTAGATACTCAAATGATGATGGTTTATTTGAATCAACAGATACTCAAATGATGATAGTTTAATTGAATCAGTAGATACTCAAATGGCAATTATTAGTAAGTTATAGTTAATTTAACTTGCAGTAATTTCTAATAAAAAAAGCAATAAGAGTGTTACAAACCAACAACTTTAAAAATACTTTTTTTTTAAGTTATTTGCTATAAATAAGAATATCTATTTTGCATATTTGTAGCAATATTATTTGAGTTTAATCCCAACAATATAAATGAAGACGAAGATTCAGGTAATATTAAATCACAGTATACAAATTACTCACTATTTATAAATTATAACTGCAGCAGATTTTTAAATTTAATTTGTAATAACAAGAAAGTTTCACCATTTTGCCTTACATAAAGTTCACTATAAATTAAACTGTCCTTTAATGCATTCTTAGATATCTGATATTTGTTTCTGTTAATTGTGGCAAACTAAAGTAATTGCATAATTAAATTTTAGGCAATTCCCAAGATGTAGTGACATTTAAAAGAGATAAAGTCTCAAATGTGCAAATTTCACATAGTGAAATTTGTACATTTGAGACTTCATCTCTTGGATGTGTATGGCAATGTGTTTGTATCTTCTTACTTTTATTTAATTTATACTTTTATATAAATGACGTTTATCTTGAATACAGTCAACTCTCGATATCTCGAATACTTGATATCTCAAACTTTTGATCTCGAAATTTTTGTGAGTCCCGTTAAACCCTTAATCATGGATTATACTCTCAATTACTCGAACATTCGCTATCTCAAACTAACTTCTTGGTCCCTTGGAGGTTCGAGATATGGAGAGTTGACGGTATCATAATAAAAGAAATTTATTCTTTTAATTTGTTGCACTTTTAGCGACTGAGTTGTCCATTACATTTGAAGAAAAAGACGTATTTCCGGACTACCAGGGCCGTACCAAGGGCGGGGCCAGCCGGGCCGCGGCCTGAGGTGCCAAAATTGGGAGGGCGCAAAATTCCCCAAATTAATTTATTTATTTTCACATTATGAAACTAATTTGCGTGGCGTCACTTTTATGTTGATAAGAAAATTAATTAAAATTGCGCCTCCTGACGAACTTTAAAATAAAAGCTCATTTACCAAACAGAAGAGCGCCCTTAAACACTAAAAAGTTTTATTTTCTGAACATTATTTTTTATTATGAATCGTGCAAAAAAATTATCTGGTGCTGAATTTAAGAACGACAATTAAAAACCAATAATTATTTATAATATAAACAAATGATTCATTAAAGATCATATAAATTAATTTAACGCACACATTAAAAATTATTCTAAAAAGAAAAAAATAAAGACAAAAAGAACTTCGAATTTAAAAAAAAGAACGCTTAATTTAAGCGGCTTAAATAAAGAAACAAATGAAATGAAAGCTAAAGAAAGTAAAGTAAGCAAACAATAATAAAAATAAAGAGGGAGAAGAAAAGAAAAAAGAAAAAAGAAATAATAGAAGAGCGCAATTAAAAAATAAAAAGTTGTATTTTCTGAACATTATTTTTTACAATGAATCGTGCAAAAAAATTATCTGGTGCTGAATTTAAGAAGAAAAGAAGAGACCGTCTTGAAAGTGACGCAAAACTAAGAAATTGTTTCAAGAAGTGGTTGGTAACAAACTCTTCTGTGGAAAAACAAATTATTTCAGAGGATATTTGCAATGAAGTTGATAATGATTCAACAGCTGAAGTTGCTGCTACATCTTTAATTACTGACTTAAATTCATATCATCCATTGGAATTAATTAAAGAGGAGATTTTCATTGGCCAAAGTCAAGACGAATTTGGACCAAATGATTCAGAAGCACAAGAAGATAGAAATTCTCAGCTTTCCAAACCAATTGAAATGGGCAACAGTTAATTTCCTCCTGAAATCTCAGAAATTTCAGCAACCTCGGGAGAAAACTTTCAACACAGTGATCCAGCTACATGGCCTAAAATGACAGATAAAACAAGGTGCTTTTTGATTCAGCATGGGCCGGAGCAAGAAAGAAGAGAATTTTTCCCAAACACACTTTTTAGACTTTGACAACAGAATGCGACACTTCAGCTCAAAATGGTATGAAAAAATTCATCCCAATGGTGAAAAATTTGTTCGCTACTGGCTGCTGTACAGCAACAAAAAAGATTCTTTGTTTTGTTTTTGCTGTCTGCTATTTTCAACGACAAAAACCAACAATTTTTCAGAAATTTCAAAAGGATTTTGTGACTGAAAAAAACTAAACCCAAGAATTCCAGAACACGAAAACAGCAATGAACACTAAAGATGCTATTCTGATTGGAAAAATCTGGAAAAAAATCTCAAGGAAGGAAAGACCTTGGATTCTGATCTGCAGAGAGTTATCAACGGAGAGATGAAAAAGTGGAGAGATATCTTGAAAGTGATTGTTGATGCAATTTTGTTCTGTGCCAAGAACAATCTTGCCCTTCGGGGTTCAACAGAAGTAATTGGAGAGCAAAACAGTGGCATCTTTCTGAACTTAATTGAGCTGATAAGCCATTATTATCATTTAGTGGCTGAACATGTTGCATCCGTTAAGGCAAAGAAAACCACAACATCCTATTTTTCTCCTCGAATTCAAAATGAGCTGAGTGAATTACTTGGGCAGAAAGTCAGGAATGAAATTTTGTCAAATGTCAGAGAAGCTAAATACTACTCTGTTTTGTTTGACTGCACTCCAGATGCCTCCCACAAAGAGCAGATGACCCAAATAATCAGGTATGTCCACATCACTGAGGAAACCTGTACAATTGAGGAAAGCTTTGTGGACTTTATTGGATCTCACGAAAAAACTGGAAAGGGCCTTGCAGCTGAAATCATCGAAAAACTGGAGAAGGATGGCCTGAGCATTTCTGATTGTCGGGGCCAAGGTTACGACAATGGAGCCAATAAGTCTGGAAAATATAATGGCGTCCAAGCTCACATCCGTTCTCTAAATGAGTTTGCAAGATTTGTTCCATGTGCAGCTCACACTTTAAACCTTGTTGGTGTCCATGCTGCTGAAGTTTCTCCACTCATGATTACATTCTTTGGAAAAGTTCAAGCCATCTTTAACTTTTTCTCAAGTTCTACCTTAAGATGGGAAAAACTGATGAAAACATTGACCATCTCACTAAAGGGAAATAGTGATACAAGATGGTCTGCCAAAAAAGAAGCAATCATCCCACTACACAGACAAATAAAAGAAGTTCTTCAAGTTTTGGAATCCATAATTCACACTCCCAAGACAAATGCTGTCTCAGTTTGCAGTGCAAAAGAGCTCATCATTCAAATTGATTTCAGTTTTCTGTGTTTGTTGGATTTTTGGTGTCAAATTCTTTCTTTAATTGACCGGGAAAACAAACTGCTTCAGTCTAAAAACATTTCAATTGACGTTGCAGCAAAAAAAATGAAAGGACTGAAAGCTTCCATTCAGAATTTGAGAGATGTTGGGGTGGACAACATTATCAAAGCTGCTGCAGAAACAGCTATCCAAATTGGAATTGAAGGAGACTTTCCTATGAAGATAAAGCGCAAAGTGAAGCAGATGGCACTTTATGAAGCTGAAGATGACTTTTGCCGTTTGTCACCAGAAACAGATTTCGGATCCCAGTGCAGCCTTGTGTTTGACAGCATTCTCACACAAATTGAGTGGCGGTTTGAAGCTATGTCTGCAGTATCCTCAGATTTTGACTTCCTCAGTGGACATTCTCTCTCCAAAAGTTCAGTGGATGAACTTAAGACTAAAGCCAAAAATTTGTTAAAAATTTACAAGGCAGATTTAGATTCTTCAGATTTCCAGTCAGAAACGGCAAGCTTTAAATATCAAGCTGCTGCCATGATGGAAAACTTTGAAAAATCTAGCCCGATGGACATTTTGCAGCTCATTCATAAATACTCATTGACTGATGCTTATCCTAACACGGCAATTGCTATTCGCATCTTCCTCACCTTACCAGTTACAGTTGCCACGTGTGAAAGAAGTTTCAGTAAACTTAAGACCATAAAAAACTATTTGAGATCAACTATGGGCCAAGAACGTTTGTCTTGTCTGGCAGTAGTTTCAATTGAACATGAAGTGGCCAACGCACTTGATTTTGATGATGTCATTAGTGACTTCATTAAAGCCTCCAAAAAAGCCAGAAAAGTGACCTTGAACTGAAGTTTGTGAAACATTGGTGACAAATTGTTCTTTTAACTTGATGCGATAAATTTTGTGATCAATAATTAATTTTTTTTCATGTAAATATATATAATGTGTTTTTTGTATATTTTTTTGAAAGGGGGGCGCAATTTTATTTGCTTGGCCGAAGAGCAAAGTTGGCCTGGTACGGCCCTGCGGACTACTTTAAAAAGATGCTTCAAAATGGCGAAATACTCATTAACTAGCTTCAGACGATGCCATCAAAGACGCGCGAGATTTTTAATTTGCATATGGCGAGATTACACGTCAAGATAAGATGACAGATATCCACATAGATGTCGGTGATGAGTTGGTTTTGTTAATTATTAGTGTTTATAAGCATTTGAAATTAAATTCAGTGATTGTCCTTTAACAATATGCTGCAAGAAAATATAATTTAAACAAAATGGTTTAATGTGTTAAACTTTCAATTTAACAATTTAATATTGTTTTAACTTGATAAGGATCAAGTTTATAAAAGATAATTTTAAATCTGCATACTTTTGAATTTTAGTAAATTTATTAAAATGTTATCGGTTTACACATAATATTATGTTTCCAAATGAATACTTTAATAACTTGTTCTTTGAAAAAAAACTTATTTGTAACAACTGTAAGTATAATTTTCCCTGAAAAATATTCTTCACAACAAAAACTTTGTTTTGCTATTGGTTCAGTTAAATTCTCAAAAAAACCTTTAAATATTATCCAACTAACTTAATGTACTTGATCTTTTTTCGTTTTTATAATGCAATAGTAATATGCAATAAATATCGTTTTCATAATGAATTATGATTCCGGTTTAAATTTGTTCTATTTGTCAGAAAAACTTTCGCTTTTGCGCTCTCTTTATCGAGCTCATTCTTATTATATTGAACTTAAAAAATTCCCTTCTGACAAAAAAAAGAGGAAATTCACCTAGAGCGCGTAAAGAATGTAGGCAATATACCAATAAGCCGGAATAAAAAGTCATCAGTTTAAAAAAAAATCAAAGTGGTTCTAAGTTTGAATATTTTTTCAATATAACTCTCCATAAAAATTATGGACATATGTTTGTCCGCAACATAATATATATTTCATTTTGTTTAAAATCTTTACAGAAAAAGCCGTTTTGATGAAGGACATTAACAAAAAATATCTGTACTTTTAATAATTAATATATCACAAATCTGTACTTCGTTAATCAAAAATATCGATAATCAAAAATCGATAATCAAATATTTTATATAATTTATATTACGAATTAATCCATTTAAAAAAATCTGCAAAAAAACAGCATGCGGCAAAAAAAAAATTACTTTTAAAACTTTCATTATCTGACAAAATAATTATATTTAAAACTTTCGATATCCGTACTTGGAGTATGCGTGTCAAACTTCGGCTTGTCAAAATGCGTGTCAAAGTTCGGCTTTGCGTAAAAACCAAACTCGGGGTGGAACATTGCCAATGAAAAAAGAAAGAAAAAGAACATTTTTTTTTTAACTTTAATTTTTTTAAATTATTTTCGTACACCGTTCGTACTGTAATAATATTTGTGCTTAGTTTAATATTCTTTTTGATAACGATTTCACACAAAAATTAAAAAAAAAAAGAAGGAAAGAAAAATGAATAAAAAAAGAAAAAGATATAAAATAAAAATAGAGAGTGAAAAAATAAAAAAAAGAAAGAAAGAAAAAAGCAGAAAACATAAACAAAAAATTAAAAACCAATTCAAACAAATAAAGAAAAGAAAAAAACTAAAAAAAAAAAAAAAAAAAGAAAGAAACAAGAAAAGAGAAAAGAAAAAAAAAAAGACAATAAAAAACATTCAAAAATGGAAAATAGTTAAAAAGAATAAGAATAAAGTATAAAAATTGCTCAGTTTTTGAAGAAATGAAAAAGTATAATTTTTAAATTTTATTAATATTAAGGAACGATGTTTGTTTGCTGGCTATTATGATACGATTTCCTTTTTTATTTGAATATTTTTATTTATTATTGTGACTAAGTGTTTCTGTGAAATTTTTTTTATGCTTATTTATTGTTAGGGGCTGTCCCTTAAGGACGTCCCTTTTTTTAGTCAATTTTTGCCCCCTGCCCTCCTCTTCCTTTGTCACCGGTTGTCTTTTTTTTCCAATACCCCCCCCCCCTCCACCTCCTTATCATTTTTATTAAAAATTTTCAAATTAATTACAGTTTTCTCTGTTTGAATATCATTCAGTAGCTTATTGGGTGTTTTCACGTTTATTTCAGTTGTTTTTTCTTGCAGGCCTCCCCGAAAAAAAAAGTTATGTAATATTTCTCATATTCTATATATTAAATTTAAGCATTTCTCATTTTGATTTCAAATATCTAACTCTTTTTTTACCATCGCGTCAAGTTGTAAAGATATTTAGGTTCAAATCTTAAGTATTTAGGGTAAAGTCCCTAATATTGTCGAAAAAAAAGTTATTCAAAAGTATGTCAACCTGGGTATTTTTCCTTAAAATTTATTGACAAAAAAATTATGTGAAAAAATGCTAAAAACTCTTTACCCTAAATACTTAAGATTTGAACCTAAATATCTTTACAACTTGACGTGATGGTAAAAAAAGAGTTGCATATTTGAAATCAAAATGAGAAATGCTAAACAAAAAACAAATTGTTTGCTCGGCACCAGAAGAAAATTTTATTTTGTTGACCTGTGTAATCGTCAATTGATATGATTTAAATAGGGCATGAAATAGGCCATTACGGCCATATACATTTTTATAGTCAATTTAAGTATCGCGCATTTATAAAAAAAACACAATAAAAAAGCTCAAGTTGCTATATGTTACTTTTACTTACATTACTTTTGTAAAACATCAAAAGTTGATGTTTTCCGCGTTAGCTTGTCTTTTGAGCTTGTGCATAACATATTACTTGCTTTTACTTCTCTCAACTAGATGTAAAATATTCATAAAAAAATACAAAGAATAAAGTCTTTTTTAGATTGATAAATTTTATTTTGTATTATTTTTGTAGAGTGCTTTAAAGAAATAAAGATTTTTTATGCGTACAGATTGCATAAAAGACGATTTTTTGGGGAGGGTGTGTGGGGAAAGGGATGTTTTACCCTCTCAAAGAAGGTGATTTTTAAGTTATAGTCGGGTATTTGACACAATTCAGGCGGGTGAATTTTAGTTTTTAAAGGCCTTTTTCTTTTTTCTTTTTAAAAAGCGGTACTTTATACAGATTCCACACACCACCCATCCACCCACCCCCCTCCTTAATTTTTAGTACTTTGATTTATAAAGTTAAAAGTGTCCTAGGGTTTTTTTTTTAATTTTTATTTTAGGTGCCCCAAAATGTCATTACGCCTTATCACAGAACACCGCGGAAGAGCATTTGAAAGGAAGTTTACGCCTCTTTCCTTACTGATGTTGTAAAACTTCCCCAGAGGTGGCGTTAAACAAGGGATCTTTAGCTTCTGAGGCAAACGCTCTAACCGCTGCGTTTCGGCTTAAACGCACTTACTTAAACATAGCGGTGGAATTTATGACCTCAAAATCATTAGTTCTTTATTTTTATTGCTAACTTTATTTTTAAATAGTTCAAATTTAGCACAAAAATTTGTCCTCACTTTTTGCCTTTCATTATTCAATAACGTATTTAAATCAAGAAAAAATTGGGGAATAGTGCAAATATTTATATCAAATCTTTTTATATATAGTTTTACAGTTTTCAGTAATTTGTAGGCCAATTTGATAGATATTGACGAACACGACAATAAACATCAATATGCTTAGCAAATAACAGGATAAAACAGTTTTAAAAAATTTTGAAAACAAATGATCATTGTTGCTACTTACAGTTATAATAAAAAAACTCAAAAATATACCAAAAAAAAGTGTTTTTCAAAGGGGTTTTCTAAAATTTGAAAGATCTGCTTGACAATACTTTACTATAAAGTTGTATAAAACAACTGCCTAAGTAAAACATAAAATTTTACCCATTAATTATAAAATAACTTATCTTTTGAAAATTTTCCAAAGTTTCCGGAAAATTTACCGAGTTGAAAATTTCCAGGAAATTTTCCACCCTTGGAAAAATCATTCGACCCTTGGAAAAATCATTCGATGTTTTGAAATTTTTAATAGTTAATTATTTTTTTAATATAACAATTATAGTTATTGTATTATATTATAACAATAGTTATAGTTATTATAATAAAACAATAATTAACTATTAAGAATTTAAAAATATAGCGTAATTAATATCACTGTCGTAAGAACAGGGAGGGGGGGGGGTTGGAGGGGACAATTGCTACTTCCCCCTCCAAGTTTCTTTAAATTTCATTTTTTTTTAATTCTATTTCTTACTGCCCTAGCCCGCTCTAAATTCTGTTTCCACCCCCCCACCCCCAACGTTTTTGACCTTCCTACGGGACTGACTATTATTACAAAACAGTTATGTCACATTTGTTTTAAACAAATATGACATAACTGTTCAAAAAAATGTTGATGTAAAATAAATGTATTTAGAAGATTTAATAAGTAATAATACAAAAAGGAAAAAAACAAATAACAAGGATATAGTTTATATATAATTTTGAAATTAAGGCAAAAATTAATTAAACTTAAAAACTCTTAATCTCTGGGCAACAAATTTTCCCCAAACTTTCTTCTATTAGGGGGCATTAAAATACAAAGTGTTGAAACAAGTTTCAATTTTTAGATTGAATTGATTCCGGCTTTTAAATCTCTTATAATATATGGTAAAGTTAACATTTTTTCTTTCTGCTTTTTGGATAAAACTGATGCTTCAATCACGGGACCATCATAGTCACAACGATAAAACATGTTACGAGAACCCAAGGGGCGAATTAAGTAATCGCGAATTGAAAATTCCGTAAGTTTCTGGTCTTGAAATTTTGTTTTTCTTGAAAACCATTTTTGCGCGTTTTTTTCGGACCCTTCATAAAAGTTTTACAAATTTTATGACCAGAATATTTTACGGAATTTTTAATTCGCGATCACTTAATTCGCCCCTTAGAACCACGTTTGAACTCAATTTTGGCGATGTTTTTCATATGAAGACTTATCATCGAGTACCTCTTTAAATGGTTATATATAGTTAAAAGTGATTAAACAGTATACAGTCAGTGATACACATAAATATTTTAGTATAAATTTTGTTGTTAAGTTTAATACATGTCAATTTAGTTGTTGATATTAAGTATGAGGTATTTTAATTTATTTTTCAAGTTGGAAGGATTATTTAATACTTTAAGTTCTATTTTTTTGATATTATTTTGTTTTATGCGTACGGACCCTGGTAGGATATAGAAAACCGTCAGAACTTTGTTGTTCTTTTAGGCAGTGTGAAGTTGCCTGTTGCTCTTGTTATATATCTATTAGAGTTAACTTGAAAGAAGTTATCTAAAAAATGCGATGGGACTAGTCCAAGTTTGTATTTAAATATAAATGCAAAAAAAAATATGTTTTTGACATTTAAATAGTACTCAATTTGGATTTGTGTGTACTTGCCTATGTAATATTAGCGTACGTAAGATAACTTTGGATGTAAGAAAAATAAAGCAATTTAAGATTATGTTGAGACAACAAACGTTTAACCTTATAGAGTATCCCAATATTTTTTGAAATTTTGGTGGTTATTGTACTTATATGGGCTCTCCAAGATATATTTTCGTCAATAAGGATCCCAAGAAATTTAGTTGTTTTTGTTCTTTCAATGTTTACCTTATCTATTTTTAGGGAGGGAAGGATAGTTGGTATACTATTTTTTTTTTTTTGAATGAAACAGTATTTATTTTGTTTTTTCTGTATTTAGTGATAAAATATTTAATTTCAACCATATATTTAATCTTTTAAGCTCTTTGTTCATACATTCATAAAGGTCTTTGATTGAGTTCGAGGAATAAAATAAGTTTGTATCATCGGCAAACATGATTACACCAAGTTTATCCGAGGCTTTTGTAAGGTCGTTAATATATAGAAGAAACAGAAGAGGTCCAAGAATGGAACCTTGGGGGACACCGCACTCAACTCTTAGTAGTTTTGAGTGTTTATAATTATTTGAAAAAACACATTGTTGTCTGTTGCTTAGTTTTTGAACCAGTCATGGGTTATGTTTTTTATCCCATAGCTTTCCATTTTTTTAATTAAGATATTATGATTTACACTATTAAACGTTTTTGACAGGTCTATAAAGATGCCTTGAGCATACTGTTTTTTATCAAAAGAATCACTTATATTGTTAACTAGATCTAGGATTGCGTGTTCAGTTGAATATTGTTTTTGGAAACCGAATTGATTAAAATACTCATACAATCTGTTTTAGATGATTCTTTCGAGAGGCTTAGAAAAGGTATATAGTTAGAGATAGTTAATAACTATACACCGAGATAGGTGTATAGTTATTAACTAAGTAGGGGAAAGGCGCCTAAGGCGCTTTTATTTTTAATTCTCTATCATAGTGCTTTTAGAATATTTTTATAAATTCATTATAAGCGGAGTTGGTATGCCCAAGGTTGCATTCTTGGTAAATCATATCCCACCTTACCGTCGATAGTGAGTCTTTAAACTCTTGAATAGTAAAATTATTAATTTTTCGTTTATAGACTTTGATTTCAGAGCTATTACTTTTTGTATCTTGAAAAAAGAAAAAGTATATCGGAAAGTGGTCGGATATATTCGTTTTGACTAGACCTGCTTTTAATGAAGAGTCATAAAATGAATTAGTCAATATGTTGTCTATTCCAGTGATTGAATTAAGTGTTACCCGGGTCGGTTTGTTTATTATAAGAAAGATGTAGTGTTGGAACATATCGTCGAAAAAGTTTTGGTAACATCATCTTCATTGGTACTGTAGACAGTTTATATTAATGTCTCCAATACAGAATAATATTTTGTGCTCTTTGTTATTTTTTAGAAACTTTTGTTTTAGGTGATTTGAAAAGTTTTTTACATCGCCTTCAGGTGGTCTGTAACAGGTGGGCATATTTTTTAACTTTTTGTTTATTATTTCAACTGTAAAGACCTCACCATCGGCATCAGAAACCGAAAGATTGTCTCTAAAATTAGTTGTCAAATTATTATGAATATATGTTATAATTCCACCTCCTCGTTTTTGAACTTTTCGCTCATAAGATATTAGTATGTAGTTTGGAAATAATAGGTTTGAACTTATTCTGGATGATTCGTCAGTATACCAAGTTTCTGTAAAGCAAATCATACTGAACAAATAGTTACATTCTATAAGAAAATGTTTTAGTTTGTCAATGTTGTTAATGATACTTCTTATATTTATGTGTATCACCGTAAAGTTATTATTTAATGATTTTAATTCACTTCTAAAAGTTCCTAATTCAAAAAACCGCGAGTTAAAATTATTTTCATTAAAAAAAATGCAAATCTGGATCGTAAGAGTTATTAAGTAAAAAGTTATTAGCCGATTTGAAAACACAACAAGTTATTAGCCGATTTGAAAACAAGTGTAGCTTTTCGTAATCTGTTGTTTGTTTAGCCATTAGTTAAGAGAATTGAACCTGTCATTTCGAAAAAGTGCACAAGTCCATTTACTAAAACTTTTCAAAATCAACAAAAATATGATTTTTATTAAAATAATGTCTAGGCTGCTAAAGAAATTAAACATAGAAGTAGATAAATAAAGAACGTATATAACTTATGTACTTTTTATTTTTTATAAAAAAAACATAAATCATACAGAAATTTTTAATTCAAACTTATAAACTAACTGCTAAAAGTTTTGGACTTTTCGAAATGACAGGTTCAATTAACCTTGCTTCGATCGCTATTAACTTACGTAAAACTTTTTCTTAATTATATGCAAAAAATTTTCTTATTTTCTAAGTTCGCGAAAAAAAACTTTATTAAATTTAATTGTTGCGTATTTACCTTGGTTGCGAAGATTTTTTACTTCTTCCCAAAGTTTCTTTCTCTCTTCCATCTTCCATAGCAAAGTCTTCATTTATATATATTCCACTTCCTTTTAGGTTTTTAAGTGAACTTATAATTTTAATTTTATCTTGGTAGTTTAAAAGTTTCACTACGATAGTTCTTGGTGTTTTGTCTTCTTTATACGACCCAACTCGATGCGCTCGTTCCACAATAATTTCAGTTGAAATTTTAAGGTTGCTTGAAAATATTTTTTTCACAGATTTCTCACAATCACTCCAACTTTCTCCTGGTAAATCTTTCAGACCGTTGACTCTAATGTTGTTACAACGAGAGCAGTTTTCTAAGTCAGTATTTTTTTTATTTATATTTTTAATTTCAAGATCATATTTCTTTCTTATTTGTGTTAATTCTTCCTTTATTTTTTCTTCTTGAAAGTTGAGACTTTCTCTCACACCGTTTAAGTCTTTTTCAATATTTCGCATATTTACTTTGTTTACATTTAATTCATTTTCTATTTTGTCGAGTCTATCAGTAATTATTTTTATATTTCCACTCACTATTTGTGTAAAGTTCTTTTCTTGGTCTTTTAATAACCTTTCTGTTTCTTTAAGCAAAGTTCTTTTTTGTTCTTCAAACTTGTTTGTAATAATATTTTCGTTATTTCCATTTTTTAATTAATATTCTTGAAGAACAGTCGAAAACACGTGCGTTCGCGCCAAAAACTCGCGGCAAAAACCATTAATTGCCATTAATCATATTTATATCAGAAACGTCAGTAAACTCCAATTTTTGTTTTGAGCGGATAAAATTTCACACCAAATAGTGATTTCAGATTTGTCCCGATATTCTTGCAAAAACAAATAAATAATAATAACACAAAAATAGTTACATTTTGAAATAAAATATTACTTTTAAAAAAAGTCAAAATTTCATAGTAAATTTTGACTTTTTTTAAAAGTAATATTTTATTGTATGTATGTAAATTTATGTAAATCATGTATGTAAATTTTTTCAAGAGAAAAAATTTACATACATCGATATATTTTTTAAAAACGTACATTTATTACGGTTAGATACGTAGCCAAGATTTTGGAAAAATTTATTGCGAAAAATTGAAGTAAATTTACTTGTTATTGTTTCATAAGGCGTTTTGAATACCGCTTTCATCTATAAAAAAGCCTCTACATTTTTTCCGACAAAAAATACAGCACAAATACTTATTTTTTTAAATCAATCATTTTTTTCTCCAATCAATAATATAATTAAGATAGTAACGTTTATATATAATTAAATATTTTAATTACAAATCTCTTGTAAAACTGCAATCAAACAATATATACATCAAATAGTGCTTTTCTCGAAATACGTAAAAAGCAACTTAAGGCGTTTTGAAAAACGGCTGTAGAGTGGCAAAAGTAACAATTCCCAGATGGCAAACACAAGTTTCTTGCTATTGGTTGCCATTTGACTCTTTCGGGACCATAGCCCCGTTTTTATTACCCGTTTTTACCAACTCTCGATATATAGTTTAAGACTAAAAGATTTATAATTTATGAAAATACGAGCGAGAAATGAATATTTATATTGGTCCAAAAAAGTGGTGAAAATTGAGCGTTTTACCTTATACAGAATTTAAGACTTTTATGACATTTCTTATTGAATATCTTCATGATTTTGCTCAGCCGGTTTGTTTCAAATTGTTTTAATAAAATAAAAAAACGCCCGTAACTTGGACAACCTTCAAACTTGGATCAAAAGAACTAGAACTTTTTCAAAGTGTTTAAATTCATAAATATCCTAAAAAACATATTTTTTTTTACTCAAAGTTATAATGTTCTTCACTTAATAAGTAAAAGAAAACAAAAAGAAAACTATATGCTGGTAGTTGTAGCTGTATTCCTTCTATTTTCTTGAGGAATATTCTATTGTCTAAATGTGTATGTAATAGTTAAAACAATTCAAGCACCGAGCGAAGTCTTAAAAATAGCATTCAAGAACTTGAGGTTTTACAGGTCTAGTTACAATTAAATTAGGATTCCATAGTATAACGCAATTATATTATATTAAACTATATAACATAAAATCTTGATAGATGCATTACATTTAAAATAAATTTTCAAAGTTAGTTTGTCGTACTCAGTGAAATCTCACTGTGGACAATAAACAAACTTTTGTTAATTAATTTAATCGTTTATCTTGCAGACCAGATTTTTCAAAAAATATCTTGATTGTTCAAACTATTAACCGACTTACGACAATTTCTTGAAAAGTAACTTTATAATATGGATGGTTAAGCGCCAAACAAGCCTATACAATAAAGTTGAAAAAAATTAGTTTGTATTAAAAAATGATTTATGCAGTGTTTCTTTGCAAACACCAAAATACTATATAATTAAAATTTTTAAGTGCATTGAACTGTAATTACTTTTAATTTTTTCGGTTTAGTGGCTTTTGTTAAAGACTTTTAAACTTTGCGTCTAATTACCTCATTTCAGCATATTCGTTGTATAGGCTAGTTTGGCGCTTAACCATCCTTATAGTCATAAGGAACAGATCTATAGATATATTTTACTTATGATTGCAGTGAGTAATACAAAATTTAAAATGCGAAATTTTGATGCTAGGTGATTGGATAGATTTTCTTTTCCGTTCCTTTCCGCTGGAAATTTGAAAAAAGTGGAAATCCGCCGTTAACTAATTTTAAATGAATGTTTTATTTTTGTATATATATTTTATTATTGTATATTTATAATTTATTATTGTGTATAATATACACAATAATAAGTTAAATATATACAATATAATATATATTATATAAAAATGACTATAATATATACTTGAATACCATATTCGTAAAATACCAGATGCGTACAAGGAATAAATTTGGTATGTATAAATACATACATAATAGCTTGATTTAAATACCATTTCTTTAAAGGGCAATTTTTTTAAGCGTCTATATTCACCAATTTTTCGATAAGATTTTGCATAAATTTAATAAAATAATTAATTATATTTTTTATAATTTCAAGACGGTTTCGCCTTGCCCTTATTTGTGTTGTTTTTAACAATTTTTGAATATATGTTTAATTTCAATTTTTTAGTGGCCAAACAAGACAAGCGCAGGGGAGCATATGTCCCTCTCGCTCCCGCCCTGTGTACGGGCCTGGTTTAAATGGGTTTTACTAAAAACTCGTTTATTTATTTTAAAATAGCATGTGAAGAAATTATATTATGGAAAAAATATTAAACAATATTTGGATTTTTAAATCACAAATATTTTTCATAAGAATGAAATGTTTTCAGCAACATGTCATCTTTTTCAATTTTTCTGCAAATTCTGAGCAGCTATATTTTCTTAAATTAAATTTACCGAACAAAATAACTGCCAAAGTTGTAAGTTGGGATTTGTAAGTTGGGATTGAAAGTTGTAAGTTGGGATTGTAAGATGGGATTTCCCTTCCGTCCAAATATCATTGGCAATCGAAAACAATTGCCAAAAATTATATTACACAAAGGAAAAAAATTTTTTTCCTTTGTGTAATATAAATTAGTTCTCCGAATTTTGTCGAACAATTCATTGTCATCGAATGTGATTTCTATTGACTTTTTCAAAAAAGTTATAGTTTCACTAATTTCAATTCATTTAACTTTACAGTTAAGTAAAGACCATTTAAAAACTTCAACCCTATTAAACTGACGCGTCCACTCATCTATATACTCTAGACAGACACTGTTTACTTCTTTCAGAATTGGTTTTTCAAATTATGACTTCGTTCTTTGGTAACATGCAAATGCTATCTTACCGTGAAAGGTAGAAATTTTTCTTCTTTTCTAGATTTTATCTAGTCTTTCAAACCCTTTAATACTACGGCAACTTCAGCACCAGAAATACCATCTTTATCAATTTTTTTACCGTGTTATATAAAAATTGGCTTGACTGTGAACAAAAAACAATACTATTTCATCCATTTCGTTATTTAAAAAGTTGAATTATTTTTCGTTATTGAAAAAGTTTGGGACAATTTTCTAAGCTTAAAAAGTATGATCACTAGTGAATGATATAACTTAAGCACTTTTTCGATAGCTGGAAGTAAGACCAACCATCGAACTTTTGAGAATCCTAGCAATTTTTGATATTCCACACCGGCCTCATCCAGAAATTTTCTGAACTAGAAACTCGAACAGTAAAACGGTAAAAAAATAAATAAATTTGAAGAATAATTATCTCCACATCAATAGATAAACAACCAGATGCAATGTTTATTGCGTTTAATAAAATATGAACATTGCAACCGATACCAATGATTTCACGGTTTAGCTTAACGATTAACTTTTTGTGAATTTTAAACCTCCGAAATTGGTATTGGTGTTGTCTGCAGATATAGCCAAAACTTTTGAAGAAATTTTGTTAGCACTACAGGCCCGTAGCAATCGTGGGGGCAGCAGGGGCATTAGACCCCAATAATTTTTCAAATAAATAATTTTCAAAAAATGACTGAAAAAATGACTAAAAAAAAAAAAGGTCCTCAATACTATTTCGGGGTAGTACTGCTCCCTCCCCCAATATAATTTTTGTTTCTACGGGACTGCACAAAATCATTTAAAGATAACTTCTGAAAAAATATCTGATGTTTCTCCATTTACACAATCCACGTTAATCAGCTGAATTTGCACTCCCTCTTTAACATCAAAATAACGAGCCAAAATTGAATATATTTTAACGTCATTGTGGTTTAATGCATCAGAAAGAATTGACACATATGATGCTTTTAATAAAGCATTTTCTGAGTTAGTTTCACAATATTTCTTGTAATAATTGTGAACACGTTTACAATTATTGCTTCACATTTTGTACGCGCACAAGCAAATCTTGGGTTATAAAATTTCTTAATTAGCTTTGATGTACAATCAGCCCTTCTAAAGCTATGGTTGTGTTTGTGTGGAATGCCATTGTTCCTTCTTGAATTGCTAACATTTTTTCATTTTAATCAAAGCTCTGACTCTTCATCAACTTTGTGATTTTGTTTGATGATATAGAAGTATCTAATGCCATTTTGTGTTTGATAGATTTGCAATGATTTTCAATTGCAGACCGTCCACGACTACTAATGTCAAATAGGCTTTGACAGACAGTACATTTGAGGAGCTCATTTTTGATCTGCGTTAAGAAAGGAAACATTTTCTTTAAATTATCATTAAATGTGTTTAACCTTCTCTTCTTACTATTCATTTTTTGAATTTGATGCAGAAATAGTTATAAAAACTTACTTATTTATGAACACTTATTTTTATGAACTTCTTATTAAAATAAATCGCAAAGCGTTATTTACAATAATTAGGGAAAAAAAAACATTATAAAGCAAACAAAATTTGCGTAAAATGTTGCGTTGAAAAATCTTTTGAAATAATTTTTTTTCTTCTCTTATGGGAATTTTAAAAACTTTTTTTTTTAAATGTTTACGGGAATTAATTAACTTAGTTTCGTGTTTTATCGTTAAGTTTATTGGAATTTTATTCATTTTGTTTTGCAACTATATTTTAGAAAATTCATTTATTAATTCTTTCAAATAATATTTTTGGAAATAAATTTTATTTACTTTTTTTTAATATATAAAAGCGTGCCCAAACGCGTGCACAAACGCGTACAAACCCCAAACGCGCAAAACTACCGTCAAACACTTACTGTACGCGCCAAATGCGTACGTATGGTCACTTTAATATATTGTATATATTATATATATAATATATTATATATATTGTATATATTATATATATATTATATTGTATATATTTTTTTTTCTTCTCTTATGGGAATTTTAAAAACTTTTTTTTTTAAATGTTTACAGGAATTATTTTTTGCGTGGCGAACGTCGTGGTGAACAGACGCGTTTTCTTACAGTTAAATATATTTTGGAATTTTTTTAATTCGTTAAATAAAAATTGATATGTCTAAATCAGAAGAGTTAGTTTCGATTGCTATGTTGAGAGAGCTACTAAATATTCAAAAAGAAACAATTTTGTCTTTTTTTCATGAAGCATTATCGAACATAAATGAGAGGTTTGATAACTTTCAATCTAGTTTTAAAGAAGTTCGGCGAGAACTCGACAAAATGAAATCTGGATTAAATTTTGTTGGCGGTGTATTCAACGATAAAGCTAGAGCAGTTGAGGAAAAAATTAATAAAGTTCACGACGATTTATCAAATGTATGAAAAATGCAGGGTAAAATATCTTCTGACAATATTGAATTAAAATTAAAAAGCGTTGATATTGAAGACCGTAACAGAAGAAACAATTTAAGAATTGACGGGGTCGTTGAAAATAACGAAGAAAAGAATATGGAAATCACAAAAAAAAAGGTAAAGCAACTATTTAAAGATAATCTTGGTATTGAAAAAGATATTTTAATTGATCGGGCTCTATTTTTCAAGAAACTCAAATGAACTTAATTAACACACCGTATATTGATCCTTTTGAATTTAAAGTAATTGCAGATGATGGCTCATTTTCTGTATTACACATAAACATTAGAAGCATGCAGCAAAATTTTGATAAACTTAAAGAATTTTTAAATATTTTAAACTACACGTTCGACATCATATCTATTTCAGAGACTTGGCATGATACAGAAAGTTCTCTTGAATTAAATTCTAATTATATATTACCATTTTATAAACTAATAAGTCAACCAAGAGGAAATGGGAAAAAAGGAGGAGGATTAGGAATTTATGTCTTAGAAAACTATGCTTTCAAGATAAAAAATATACTATGCTTTTCAAATGATAATTATGAAAGTCTTTTCATTGAAATTATTAATAAAAAATACCGAAACATTTTAGTTGGATGTGTTTATCGTCCACCGAGTGGAAAAAAAAAAAATTTCGAAACTTTTATCAAAAATACGATTATGAAAATAAATAAAGAAAATAAGACATTATATATAACTGGTGACACAAATCTTGATGCTCTTTCTAACACAAAATTTCCAAAAATAAAATCTTTTTTTGATATGCTTTTTAAACTTAATGTCTTGTCAACTATTAATAAACCAACGCGAGTAACAAAAACCTCTGCAACAGCAATAGACAATATTTTTATCAATAATTATTTAGAAACGACATTTGAAACCGGTATATTTTTGACAGATATTAGCGATCATAAAAATATTCATAAAAATAAAAAACTTTAAATCTATGTCTGATTGTCATTCAAAAATTATACATTTAAAAAAACGAAATTTAAAATTGAGTAACACTAATAAATTAACAAGTAAACTAAAACAAGAAGCATGGAACAACGTATATAAATGTAAAGATACTAATGAAGCTTACAATGCCTTTTTAAGTACATTTTTGGAGTACTTTAATGAAACCTGAGATAATAACAACTAAGTCAAAAGCAATTGCTAATCCGTGGATGGATAAATCGTTATTAAAGTGCTCAAAAAAAAAAAAAAAACTTTACAATAAATTTTTGAAAAATAGAAACAATGATAATGAAAAAAATTACAAAAATTATAAATTTTTTTATCAAGATCTCATTAAAAATGCAAAAAAAAAATATTACAGTAATCAAATTAACAAATGCAAAATTGATACCAAAAAAACATGGTCCATCAATAATCTCATAATGGGAAGAGAAAAACTAAATTCACCTTCTCTTCCTAAACGAATTGTTATTGAAAATAACGATATATTTTTTCAAAAACTAATTTCAGAAGAATTCAATAAATATTTTACAAATATTGGTCCAAATCTTGTAAATAAGATTGTACCAACATCTGTATCATTTAAAACCTATCTTAAAACCACGAATAACGTTACCATGCTTGATTATGAATTAGGCTATGAAGAATTAGAGGCACCCTTTGCCTCCTTAAAAAAAAAAAAAGGCTCCAGGATTTGATGAGATATCTAGTGATATAGTTATTGCAAACAAACACATAATAGACCCCTGATTCATATACTTAAGCTCTCATTAAATTCTGGGATATTTCCGGATGTACTTAAATTGTCAAAAGTAATTCCATTATACAAATGTAATGATCATTCTGACATTACAAACTACAGGCCTATATCAATACTTTCTGTATTTTCAAAACTCTTCGAACGTGTAGTTTATAATAGAATCTATGATTACTTCATTAAAAACAATTTTTTTTACCCAAATCAGTTTGGCTTTCAAAAAAATCTCTCTACAGAGCATGCAATCATTGAAATAGTAAATCAAATAACTAATGGTTTTGAAAATAATAAATTTACTTTAGGAGTGTTTCTTGATTTATCAAAAGCATTCGATACAGTGGACCATTGCATTCTCTTAGATAAATTAAGGCATTACGGAATAATAAAACTTATTATTTGATTAAAAGCTATCTTACAAACAGAAAACAATATGTAAATAATGTCCAATCTGGAGTATTAAATGTCATATGTGGAATCCCGCAAGGATCGATTCTTGGTCCACTTCTTTTTCTAATATATATAAATGACTTTTGTAAAGCATCTTTAAAAATGAACTCGGTCATGTTTGCAGATGACACCTGTGAAACTTATTTCTCACCAACAATGATATCAAGAAATTATATGCAGACATGAATATTGAACTGTGTAAAGTAAACAACTGGTTTAAGGCAAACAAACTCTCACTTAACGCTGAGAAAACAAACTATTTCACAAAAAAACACAAGAAGAAAATCTTCCTCTCAAGTTGCCTAACCTAAATGATATACTAGTAAATAAGCAATCCAATATAAGATTCTTAGGAATCATTGTTGATGAAAAATTATCCTGGCTTCCACATATAATATATATCCAGTCAAAAATCACCAAAATAATAGGTTTGATGTATCGAGTTCGCTCCTACGTCAATAAAAATAGTCTTAAATTAATCTACTTTGGGCTAACTTATAGCTTCATCAGCTATGCAAACATTTCATGGGCAAGTACTCAAGCGGCAAAGATTAAAAAAATTTATAGTCTATAAAAACATGCCTGCAGAATCATTTACTCAAAAAATAGGCGTGAACACGCTAAGCCCTTAATGAAAGATATGAAAATGATGAATGTGTTTGAAATAAATATCTACCAGCATTTAATTTTCATGTATCGTTATAATCACAATATCTCTCCTATAAGCTTTAATAACAAGTTTAAAATAAATAAAAATGATAGCTATAATCTTAGAGCGAATATGTCCAACACATATAAACTGCCTCGGATAATAAACAAATATTCAGAGTACAGCATTCTATATCGAGGTTTAAAAGTATGGAATACTTTTCAAAAAGGATTCAAAGGTACGGTAAATTCGTTAAGTTCATTCAAGTTTTTAACAAAAAAAGAAATTTTTAAAATATAAGAAACGTTTTTGGTTAATGATACTTTGAATAATTTCTCATAAATCTGTTTTTGTTTTATTTCTACTTTTGTTGGTTGCTTATCGATTTTATTAGCGAATTACGCGTTTTATTACGATATTTTATTGAAATTTTATTACGCATATTGTAGCATATTACGATATTTTTTTGAAACCTTGTTGTAGGGGCTCTATGAAAAGATTGCGATAACGTACTGTCATCCTCATCTTCTTTGAGCCCCTATCTGTTTTACTTATTTTATTTATTGAAATTTTATATTACGAAGTTGTAAAATCTTATATTATATTAAAGCAGAGAAAGAAAAAAAAAAATATTATTATTGTCATTTTTGTGATGGACCTAAAATTGTGATAGACGTAAAATTCAACGAACCAATAAGTTTGCTACGTTGCTATGATTACACAAAAATGCCAATGTGTTTAATTTTTCATAAAAATGACATTAAAATTTTAAATGAAGACAGGCGAAAACTTTTAACAATGATTAAGTCAATCAAATGTGCTTTTGTTAAACGTACCGTCAGATCTTCAAATGAAGCGTAAACGATATTCACTTTTTATTTCTATCATGTTTTTACATGCTTATTATTTGTCTTGAAATTCCGCAGTAATAAAATGCAAAAATTAAAATTTAAACATTTATCATTTGATTTCAAAAAGTCATCTTGATCTTTATCGATCAAGCCGATTATTTTAAAAACGCGTTTGTCACTTTATTATTGAGAACATTTATTTTAAGCGGCGGTTGAGTTTGCAAGAGCAAATAGTTTAAAACTTACCGAATGCTAAAACTTGGTGACCTGAACACCTGAATGTTTAAATGAAGCAGATGGCTATTGAGATCTGTATTTAAAAATAATTATAAATAAGTTAAAAGTCCATTTTTGTGCAAACTTTTTTTAAACTTTTGTTTAATTAATATGCAGTGCATTAAATATAAAGTTTAAACGAATGCACAGCTGATAATTTATGAAAAGTTTATAAATTATTTAAATATGCAATTTTATATTGCTGTTTTTTTTTTTGTTTTTTTTTGTAGTTATAAACAACATAACATACAATTAACAACATTTACAATAACATGTTATTTAGATAAATAATGCGTAAGCTTTATTTGATTAAAATTTTGACTGAAAAGTGAAAATTTATTAAATAGAAAAAGAAAAAAAAAAAGACTGCCAACAAAAAAAACAACACTTATTTCTTTGATCGTTTTTACGATTTATTTTTAGACATCTATTCTTTAAAAATTTTAGTTTTAAATCTTTATAAACATTAGGATTAAATATTTTCAATAAACTTTGGCTATTGCTCTTAAAAGTACATAAAGTTATGTATTGCAGCGAATTCCTAAATTAAGAAAGAAAAAAAAAAAAATTATTTTCAAACTGTTTTTGTTTTGAAATAAATTTGTAATAAATAATAAATTAAACATTAGAAAGTTAGGAGAACAATCATATTATTTTTATACAATATTATTTATTGTAAACAAAAAGTTCTATATATTTTAATGAGGATTTTTCAAAAAGTTTGATTCTAAAAAACACTTTGTTTTTTTTATTCAACTATTATGTTACACCAACTATAATCAAAATCAATGTTTATTGGTTTTGTTTGTTTTACTTTTATAAGTGTTATGTATATTTTAGCTTTAATCTGTACTTTGTATGATTAGTGCAGTTGTCATAGAGACAGACATGTTGTTTTATTGTGCTAGGTGCAAATGGAATTTGAGATGCAATGTGAGCAAGAGGTGAATTTGTTACTAAAATTTTATTTGAGATTTTTTTATGAAAAGATTTAAAAAGAGACATTTTTTTAAAAGAAAAAGACAAGTGCCATTTACAGTTACTACTTATGCATGTTAATTCATCATTGGTATATTCAATATTTATAATTATTAACTACTATATATGTAATATATATACATATATATTATATATATATATATATATATATATATATATATATATATATATGTATATATATATATATATATATATATATATATATATATATATATATATATGTATATATATGTATATATATATATATTATATATTTTATATATATTTATATACATATATATATATATATATATATATATATATATATATATATATATATATATATATATATATATATATACATACATATATATATATATAATAGATACAATGTATGTATGTATGTATGTATGTATGTATGTATGTATGTATGTATGTATGTATGTATGTATGTATGTATGTATGTATATATGTATCTTCATTATCATCATCACCATCATCATCATCATCATCATCATCATCATCATCATCATCATCATCATCATCATCATCATCATCATCATCATCATCATCATCATCTCTATGACCATCATCATCATCATAATCATCATCATCATCATCATCATCATCATCATCATCATCATCATCATCATCATCATCATCATCATCATCATCATCATCATCATCATCATCATCATAATCATAATTATATCTATAAACATCATCATCATCATCATCATCATCATCATCATCATCATCATCATCATCATCATCATCATCATCATCATCATCATCTTATTTTATGATATAATGTATGTTGTGATCATTATGATCTTGATCATGATGATCATGATGATTATCATGGTTATCATTATCATCATTATTTTATGTTATGATATTTGTTTGACATATAATAGAAAAGTTTTTTTTACCAAAATATCTTTCCTTTTCATCATCCTTTTACATTTTGATGAGATCAATAATATTTTTAATTTTTATCATTATTTTAAATAACAATAAATCTTTTAGAAAGTCAATCTTTAAATACAAGCCATATCTTCATATATAAGTATAATTTGATAAAGTCAATTAGTACCAATACCAAAACCAACTTGTTGTTTAAATTTAATTTTTAATTTTTAAATTCTTTCTAGAAAGAATTTAAAAATTTAAAGTTTATAAATTTAAGTAGATACTTAAATTTATTCTTGCACTATTTGGTTGATAAATATTATTAATTTGATTAAAAGTTTTTATGTATTTAATCTTATTGTATCTAATTGTATTTACATTTTTTTTAGTCTTTGTTTAATTAACAATTTTATTGTAATACTACCAATTATAAAGATTACCATCCAAGCTTCTCCTACTTCTTCCACAATTAAATTAGAAGTTTCAGTTTTTTTTCTTTTAGTTAAGTTGTTTTTGCAGATAAGTCTCTTGGACTTACCACAGTAGTATAGGATCAAATTATTGCCTTTGACTAGGTTAAACATCTTTTAAAATCTAATATCTATATAAAACCAACTTGAGTTCTTTACAGTTTGTTGTTGTCACAAAGTAAAGTCTTCAATTTTTAAAGTTAAACTTCATTTAACATGAAATTTATAAGACTGATACTGAATTTGTCAATTAAAGACCAAGTTTACACTTTATGTAACTTTAAATTGCATGCTAAATTTTGGAATCATATTCCTGATAGTACTCGACTTTGTTCTCAGTACAACTGCTTTGTTTGTCAGAGTTTCCCAAATTTACAAACCATAAATTTTATATTCATATAAATAAAAAATAAATCCATATATAATTTGGGACAGAAGTATTTAAAACACATCAGTAACCTGAAATTCAAATTACACCATATTGGAAGTAAATTGGTTTTAAGTATTGGTTTTAATGTTTATTTTGCTAGTGTTGTTTAATATAACACAACTTTTAGTCTAATAGGTTTGTTTAATTTGTAATAAAATCTAAAATTTGCAATAAGTATATAGCCATAAATATAAATAAATAGTTTTTTATATTTAGCATCTTAATAAAATATGTTAATTATATATAAAAGTATCCCTTTTCTATTTAGATATCATGAAAGGCCATGTAGTAAAAGTTTGTGAGAAAGAATTTGTACCACAAAAATTAAAGATTTATGAAGGAGAGGTGATGATAAATTTAATAGTTTAAAAAATCATAAATTTAATAAACTAATTAAATGCAATAAAATTTGAATACAAATCATAATAAATGAGAACAAAATCAAAGTTTTTAAATCAAGTTAAAAAAAGTTTCATTGAATTAAAAACTGTCCAGTAATCAACATTATAATCAACATTGAGTCACCTAGCTAACACTGTCAAACTAAAATATTGTTCACTTGAGTATTAAACAAAGTTTTAAAAAGTGTTTTATTTATGGTTTCATTTTTTTACCTTTTTTATTGTTTTTAAAAATTTTAGACTGTAACATTTGAGTTGGAAAATTTAACATCAAATGTTGGAAAACAGCCAATATATCAGGTATAACAACATATCATGTATAACTGCATGATCTTTTTATTTTTATTGATAAAAAATATTTTTAATAATAAAAAAATCTTTTAAAACTAAAAACTATTATAACCATAATACTTATATAATCAAATTATTTTTAGTAATTTTGTTCTAGTAGTTTTTATAAAAACAGATGAGCTAATTAGAAAATACAACCTCAGACACTACAAATAAAAATTTTCCATTTCATAGTTAGTATATAATATATATTGTTAAAAGGTGCCACTGTAACTAAACAAATAGGTTAGGATTCTTATTGTTTTTGAAATCAATTTTAATAATCAATGGCGTTTGAGTTTTGTTTTAATATAATTCTTTTTAAGATCAAGCAAGCAACAGTTTTATGTCATATGTTTTTATTATTATGGTTGAGAAACAGAATCAAGACAAACGAAAAAGTCAAGACAAATTTTAGTTATGGCATATTTATTGAATAAATTTGTCGAAAAAACAAAAAGTTTCTTTAAATAATACCAACTAAAAATAAATTTAAAATAGTTACTCATCTTTTTTAAGAGTAAGTGCTATGACCCTGAAAAATGATAGAAATATTAGTCAAGTAACAGAAAATAGTTCACTAGAAAATATTATTATTAGTTTCTACTAATTCTTCTAAGAAGATTCTTAGTAGAAAATTGATTTTATCAAATTCGAAAACATTATTTTTAGGCTTGAGTATGTCTCACTGTGAATTAGTGATATTTAAATTGTTGTCAATATTAAGTCAGAAACATAATGAAACCTAGAAACTAAATGTCCATTATAAATTTTTTTTTTTCTTTAAACAAAATAACACAAAATTACTAATGGCTTGTTTTAACTTCTTTTATAGCTCATAATTAGTGCTTGCATCCTTGAATTACTAATTTTGACACCAGTTTCTATAATAGTGTATATTTTTGTGCTAAAACATTTTATCTTTTTTGCATGGTCAATGGTCTATTTACTGATTGGTAAGGCACAATTTGTTTACAAAGAACTTTTTTTTAAATGTTCTTATCTAACTTCTAAGCCATTTTGAGTTCATGACTCAAATTAAGTTGTATTAGATGAGTGGGTAAAGCAAGTGTTCTTGACAAATTAAAGGTTCTTCATAGTAACTTTTTTTCTCAAATTTTAGTGTAAAGGTTTTTATGTGTAAGCTATTTTTCCTCAGACACAATTATAATGATTTAATTCAGTTTTTCAAGCTAGAAAAACAACTAGGTAATTTAACCTCGGAACACTCGCCTTATAATTTAATAGCTTCTACTACAAGAGGTTGTAATATGAGGTTTCCTCCTCAATTAACATAAGATCTAAAATTTGGAAATATCTTATACCAAAACATTGTGGAATCTAAGACACTCAAAGACTTCAAATTAAAGTTAGGTTTGTTTTAGCACAAATTGGCTGTTAAAACCTAGATTAGCTTAAATAAATAAAAAAGAAAAGTAATCTTAGGATTCCTCTAAACACCATAGCTTCAGTAGTGTTTCTTAGCATTATTATAATCTTTCTGAAAATCTCACTTTTATAGATGATGTGTTTGTTAATAGTAATTACCTATGGAGTTATATTGTTTATAATAATATTTTTGTATAATTTTTTTTTAAAACCACTTTTGAATAAAATTTTTGCTAATAAAATCATTTTATTTACAATTAGTTGTCATTTAAGTCAACTTAAAATTTCAAATTTTTGAAAAAGCGTATTTGTATGGCATTAGGTTTACTGTGACCAAGACAGCTGCTTACAAGTAGATGGTGGTTTTGAAACCAAAGCTCTTTTACCTACTGGGATATGGATTCAAGAATTTAACCTTGCACGTGATTATTATTTTAAATGGTAGGATACTTTGTTTTTTATTTTTGAGTTTATAATATTGTATTGTGTTGACTTGTTTTTATTTATTAAAGTTACTTATAATTTTTATTATTAAGTTAACTTAAAAGAATTATTTAAACTTAAAAAAATTCTTTCTTTACAAAAATATGCTTGTAGAATTATATTCAACAAAAAACAGGGTGACCACACTAAACCTTTAATGATAGATATGAAAATGATAAAAATATATCAAATAAATATTTACCAACACTTAAACTTTATGTATATATATACCAATAATCTAACTTCTAAAATTTTTATAAGTAAATTTAATAAAATTTTGAATGAGAAGTTTTACTTTGAAAAGTAAACAAATACACAGAATATATAGTATAAGTTATAGAGGACTTTAGCTATGGAATTATTTTCTAAAAGACAATTTAAATATGGCAAAATCATTAAATTCATTTCAGTTTTAAACAAAAAATTATATTTCAAATCTTATGAAAAAATTTTTTACTTATAGTTTTATAATTTTGTTTTCAAAGAAGTTTTTTAAACATTACTTATTTGCCTGTTAGTATTTTTGAATATTATATGTAATTTTTATGTATTATAGCTTGAATATAATATTTTTTGAAAGTTTGTGTTTTTAAATATTATATCTTCTTTTTTTGACTATGTGTGACTATCAATATTTATAAGTATTATATCTTCTTTTTGACTATTTGTATTTATAAATATTTTCTTTTTCTATTTGACTACTGCCGGTTATTTGTATTTTTAAATATTTCTTCTTTTTTTTTATATTTGTTTTTTTAAATATTATATCTTTTTTACTATTTTTGAATCTATTGGTGTATTTAGTTGAATATTTTTTAGCTGAACGTTTTGCTTGATTTATTTACTATATTTTACTATTATTGTTATGATCTGAAGGGGTTTTTTGAAAAGATTATGTTGGTATTTTGTTATCAGCATGTTCTTTGCGCCTCTTTCTGTTTAATATTTATATTTTTGCAATTTAATTTAATTTTTTTGTGAAAGGAAATAGAAGCATTTTGACCATGTTTGGTCAGAAATGCTTTTATTTCCTTTCACAAAAAAGAAATGTTTTGTTTACATATACATGTGAAAGTAGAAAAACAACTAAAAAAAAGTACTCCTCAATTTTTATTTCAAACCAAGTAATAATTTTAATACAATAATATAAGAAGATCAAACATTAAAAAAAAATTAATTATTCCTGTGGGAATCTAATAAAATTTCGAGCTTTTGCTTTAGCGGTACCCATAAGCTTGCACACAGAATAAGAATTAAACTATTTGATGCTTTTTTAAATGAAATTTTAATATCTTTAATGTTTCTGCAAAGCTTTTTTGTTTTTTTTCTTTTTCTTTTAATAATAGCCCAATACTTTTCAATAACTCTCAATTCTGGGCTGTTTGGAGGGTTTTCTGTTTTAGGCACAAATTTCACATTATTCTTTTTATATCATTCCATAGCTAGTTTACAATAATGAATTGAAACTAAATCAGGCCAGAACACAGGTCTGTTATTGTTTGATTTAATGAGAAGTAAAAGGCATTTTGTAAACATTCTTTTACACATATTTGAGAAATATAAAGTGCTGATTTTTTGTCACAACTGCAAATAGCTTGCCAAATCAAAGTTTTTTTAGTGAACTTGTCATGTTTTGTGTATTTAAATTTCTTATCTGCTTTTCCTCTATATTTGGCAATATAATAAACAGCACCAGGAATTTGTTGATGATCATACTTGATATAAGTTTCATCGTCTTCAATAATACACAAATTTTTAGAAATAAAATTGTTATACAACTTTCTGCCGCAGGTTCTTGCACTTTTTTGTTGGGTTTCAGAATGGTTGGGCACTTTTTGTGCTTTGAAAGAAACAAAACCATGTTTGTTTCTAACTATTGCAACAAAACTATAAGAAAATTCATATATTTTTGCTCGTTCCCTTAGTGAAGGCTTGGGTTATTCTTAAAACTGTTAACCTGTTTTCTAACTAGTTTTATATCTTTAAAACCTTGCTTTTTTCCACCACCAGATTTGCATTTGATCGATTTTGTTTGAGAAAAACATTGAATAACACGACTAACAGTGTATGGATGTATTTGCAACGATTTTGCTATTGAATTGTAGCTACTGTTAGGATTTTGTAAATATTTGTGCATAATTTTTTCTCTTATGCCTTCTTCTTTTGTCATTTTAAAAACTAATTTCAAGTTAAATCCAAAAACTAACATATTTTTTTGAAACCACAACACCTTGTGAACAAAATACAAAATAGTTAAAAAGGTTTTAATGCAACCACTGTATTTAACTAACTTAAAAAAAATGACGTGCTTATTCTTTCGCATTCATTTCGTGTACACGCTTTATATACACACACACACACACACACATTTCTGAAAATTTCTTTTATATATGTATATATATAAGAAATATATATATACATATATATATATATATATATATATATATATATATATATATATATATATATATATATATATATATATATAAGTTTTTTTTAGTGGAAATATTCCATTGTTGAAAATTGCTGTGAGTCCAAAACCAGTTCAAATTGTAAAAGTTTCTGATGAAGGTTTTGCTGGATCTGTAGTTAGACTATACAAAGGAGATACTGTTAGGTGGACATGGAAAAACTGTGCAGAACTTCATAATATTACAGAGAGAAAGTATTTATTTATAACTTTTGTTAAATGTAATAAATAGTTTATTTTTATTATGTTTTATTAATATATTTTGTATAATATTATAAATCAATAATGTAAAACAATTATACTTTGATAATATTAATGGAGTTTTTTATTTAATAGATATTGTGTAGATCATGGCGGTTACATAAAATTTAGTAGTAAACAAGAGCCATCTCATTCTGGAGCATTCTTTCAAACTTTTAACATACCTGGCATCTATTTTTTTGAAACCCAATCAGTAATTGAAGATAAAGCCTTTTGTATTGTTCAAGTTGTGGAAAAATCAAGGTTCGCAAAAGATTTTTATGTTTTTATTGCTTATAATCAAAGAATAAAAGTTTTTATGGATTTATTTTTGTAACTTGAACTATATTATATGTAATAACAGTATAATATTTAGTTTTTGTTGCACGGAAGTAAAACAAGCTTTTTAGTGGCCAGCATATCGTAAGTTGAGATACATTTCTCATATGCATAAATTATGCTATGTTTCTCCTCTTAATACATAAACAAAACATTTAGTTTCAAATAAAATCTTATAGAACATTTAACTAACAAACAATTTGGAATGAATATTTTAAATTTTTTTGAATTTGAAATTATTTTTTTTATTACCTACCCTATGAATTTAGCTACCCATAAGCATAGTGTTTATATAAATATACTATGTAGGTAGTATATTTTTTAACAAATTTTTTTGGCACAGATTTAACGGAATTAAAAAAGATACTTGCTCCTGCACTAATAGTTGTCCTGTATTTTTAAGCTCTTTGCAAGCTTTATTATATTACATTCTATGCATTTTTATGTTTTTTTTTATTATATTTCATTTTTATATGTTTGCTTTTTTATTTATTTTTATTTATGGTTCTGTGACAAGATAAAAATATTTCAGGGAGCATTTGCTTGACATTAAAGACATTGGTTTCACACATGTCTTATATGAAGTGTTGGTAGGAGACAGAGTTTGGGTACATTGGCGTCAAAGCAAGAAGTCTTCTACAACTGCTCATTCTGTTCTTATCAAAAAGATATGTGAACTTAACCAAGTTCAAAGTGTAGACGAGGTTTTGTTTAATTTGTTTTTAATCACTTGTTATGTTAAATACTGTGAGTAAAAAGTTTTTGTTAACTATGTTTAACAATCAACAACTATAATGTTGACTTAGGATTTAAAAAATAATATTTTTGAATATTAATATAAAAAATATTTTTGTCTTTCAAACTTTATTATATTTATAAATCTAGAATAGTTTAAACTTAAAAATAATCAATTTATTGAATAAATTTAGGACACAGTTGTTGCTGAAGATTCTTACCCTGCTCGCTATGCAGGTTTGTTCTCATATCTATTCACAAATGCTGGGATCTATGAAATTCTTGATGGAGAACGACCACAACTGAAATGTGTTTTAATAGTAAAACCTGCTCCAAAACAGCATGTCATTAAAATAACAGGAGATGAATTTGTTCCTGGTAAGTTTTTCCCTTAATTTATTCATTTGATTTTTATTATGGTATTTTAAAATAATGAAACTATTAAAAAATGGGTGTAAAATTAATTTTCTGTATAATTTGAAGATAACAAAATAGTGTGTATATATATACACACACACACATGCACACACACATACACACACATAAATATATATATATAGATATACACACACATATACATGTATATAGATATAGATATCCATATATATATATATATATATATATATATATATATATATATATATATATATATATATATATATATATATATATATATATATATATATATATATATATATATATATATATATATATATATATATATATATATATATATATATATATATATATATATATATATATATATATATATATATATATATATATATATATATATATATATATATATGGATATAGATATACATATATAGTTATACATATATAGTTATACATATACAAAAAAACATATATATATGTATATATATATATGTATATATACATATATACATATACTCTTCCTGATGATCCAGCAATGGTGAAACTTCAAGTTGAAGAAATAGTTAGATAAGTGTTTTTTACTAATTTATTATTGCTCTGTTCTTTAAGAACATTGAGCACTCTTTTTGTAAAATACACCAACAAAATATACATATATACATATATATATATATATATATATATATATATATATATATATATATATATATATATACATACATATGTATATGCATATATATTTATATATATAAATATATATACATACATACATATATATATATATATATATGTATATATATATATATATACATACATACATACATACATACATATACATATGTATATATTTATATATATACATATATGCATGTATATATATACATATATATATATATATATATATATATATATATATATATATATATATATATGTATATATGTATATATATATATATATATATATATATATATATATATATATATATATATATATTTATATATATATATATATTAACGAAAAAAAAAAAAACTTTTTCTATGGTTCTTTAAGTTTCATGTCTATAGGGCAATCATCAGCCATTGAATACAAAATCAAAAACAAATAAAAAACACTAAAAATTACAAAATAATGTGTAATGGGATCTTTATGTTGCTAAGACATACTTAATGGCAACCAAAGAACTTATTTCAATTTTTTTTATCAAATTATCACCTTTATATGTTAAAATAAGGAATATGAAATATATATTAATATTAGCAATATACATTAATATATACATATATTATATGTTTAATATATATGTTTACATATATATATATATATAAATATATATATATATATATATATATATATATATATATATATATATATATATATATATATATATATATATTTCACATCTTTATTTTTTAGCCTTAGGATCCGTAATACAGGGAGACCGCATTTGGTGGACATGGAGTGGCACCGAAGTGGAAGATGATTTTTTCTTTCTACGTCTCAGTGAAAGTAGTTCTTTAAATGATGCTACCAAACAATGTTGTTCCATTCTGGAGCATGTGTTTCGAAATATTTTTAAATCTGTTGGTGTGTTTTCCACAACTGTTGATAAATGTGGATTAGGTTAACATATTTTTTTAATTTAGATTTTAATAAAAATTTGAATTTAAATAGAAATTAATGTATTTTTATTACACTTAAATGAGACTTTAATGAGTTTTTTTTTTAATCTTGTTTGCATTTTTTTTTTTTCGTCTTTAAATTATAATGAAGTTTATTGATTGATTTACTTGTTGGTATTTATTGTCATTTTTCTTTCTTTTTATTTCCTTTAGAGACATTTACTGCAAAAAATTTCAAAGGTACTGGGTCACCTCAAAGATTTTGCTGCCTTATTTCTCAACCAAGTTCACAAAATCATGAAGTCAAACTGAAAGAACTTGGTTTTATGCCGAAATCTTTATTAATAAAAAAAGGGGATTTTGTTTGGTGGAAGTGGATGGGAGTTAATCATCCTACTGGAATTGAGCAGGTTTAAATTTTTTTTTTTTTAAATTAGCTCCAATACCCACTTGAGTAGGGTAACCAACTACTGGTTATTTTATCAGACAAAATGAACAATTGTTGGTTGCTCCCCTCTAGCTTGTCTTAGAAATGTTCTGCACAGGGTAGGGGGGGGGGTTAGTAATGCCTGGTGCCAATTTCCACCCCTGCAAAAGTAGTAATATGGTGTTATATGATCCAGTAGTGATATGATATAATACAATCCAGTAACAATATAGTATGGTATGATCAGGTATCGATACATAAATTGGTTTACTTTATAAGTGAAAACATAGCTTTTAAAAAATCAGCAAATTTAATGTATTTAGTGGATTTATAATAGTGTTAAAGTTTTTTTTTTTTTAATGAGATTTTAATTTTGAATATTTTTAATTTAAAGTTATATATTTTATTTTATATTTACTTTATGTATTTTATTTATTCAATTTGGACTCATGGATTAGTAACATCTAAAACTTATAAATTTTAGATTGGTGTTAATGGTGAGGCATTAGAACCTAGTCTATTTGAATGTCCATTACAAGATAAGACAGGTGCATTTATGTTTCGTTTCCATGAAACTGGTACTTATAACTTTCGAAGGTAAGTTTATTTTCCATCATATATATATATATATATATATATATATATATATATATATATATATATATATATATATATATATATATATATATATATATATATGTGAATATATATGAATATATATGTATATATATATATATATATATATATATATATATATATATATATATATATATATATATATATATGTATATATATATGTATATATACATATATATATGATTTTAATTTTGATATTGTGTATTAAAGTGTATGTTATTTTAATAAAAAAAACTTAAAATAATATAAATTTTCTCTCAATAAAAATTTATTTAAGAAATATTTGCAAGATTGTAGTCATCATTTTGTAAAGTTATACAAAATTTTTTAATATTAAATATGTATATATTATTTTAAGTTTAGAGAATGGTTATGAACAAAAAGGGTTCTGTAAAAATGCCAAGTTAAAATAAAAAAATCTTTATCTGAACCAAAAAGACTTAGTTCTTTGAATAACTTAAAATGTGTTTGTATTGAATATAAAAAGAAGTAATAAAAGTTTACAAAAATGTTTATTTTTATAATTTTATTAAAATTTTTATTATTGTACATTAAAATTTCTCTTTATGAAAAATAGGGATTGAGTCTTAGAATCTGAGATCTCCCTTTAAATATTTCCCCTCCTACCCCTCCTCTCTTACATAAAATGTATAATCCTGTATACATCATGTAAAATGTCAGGTATTTGTAATTATTTTGAATGTAGTTACTTATTTTGATGGCTTTTTTTTATTAAAAATAGTATTTATTTAACTAAATCTTTTTATAGTTTATTTTATTAGATGTGTTTATTTACTATGTTTTGATGTTTTATTGAGTGTTAAGTTCTTTTATTTTTAAAGTATTGATTTTTCACATCATTTAATGACTGTTGTTGTTGAACTCAAAGAGGAAGTAATAAAAGTACAAGTTTCTCCGAAATCAGTACGTCCTGACCCTGCTGTTGCTCGTGCTGGAGATATTATTTGTTGGATGTGGCCAAAAGGTGTTTCAAGTTCAATAACTTATTTTAAACCTGGAGACAAAGAAGCTGATGAGGTTCTTTTTACAGAAAGGTAATACAGGTTTGCTTTGCTTTTTTTTGCTCAGAATGTTTTTCATTATTTACTATAAATGGATTTTTATTAGTTACTATAATGATATAAATATTTGTGAAAATTCATTTTTTTTTCCATTATATTAAAGTCCTTTGCTTATTCAAAAAGTAATTTAAAACAAAAAGTAAATTTTTTATTTTTTTTCCAGGCCTAAAAAATAAATTTCCACCTCTAACAGTTTTTACTTTAACTACCTTTTTAATTAGTCCGTCACATTAGTTCATTAATTGTTTTTGTTCACGCTTCTACCTGATTATCATTTCTGTTTTTTCCAGATGATTCATTTCATCCACTATCATATTTTGTTCCAAATGTTTTAATTCCATATAGCATAGCCTGTATATAACATGGTGCGTAACATGTATACATTGTTCTCCAAATTGACCGCCAGGTTGAAACTCTGCAAAAAAATCAGGAGTGGGGACTCCTGATTTTTTTGCATTTAATCAATCATATGCATTAGTAAACACAATTTAAGTTGTCAGAAAAATCTGAACTAAGTGCTAAGTATATTTTAAAATTAACACTTATGATTTTTTTGCTTTTTTTCATCCTAAGTTTTATTAAAGTCAGCCATTATGGTAGTCAAAATAGGCTATTTTAAAATTAAAACTTTAAAATTATTTTCAAGTTAAAACTTAAAACTTTTAAAGTTAAAACTTTAAAATTATTTTCAAGTTAAAACTTAAAACTTTTAAAGTTAAAACTTTAAAATTATTTTCAAGTTAAAACTTAAAACTTTTAAAGTTAAAACTTTAAAATTATTTTCAAGTTAAAACTTATACTTTAACTTTTATTCAATTCAGCCTAGTTTTATTAAAGTCAGTTACTTTTATTGAAGTCAGTTACTTACTATATACATAGTTAAAAGTTTTTAATAATGTCTTATGGATAATTAAGTATTGGATATAAGAACTGCAATAAAATAAATAATTTTTTTTTTAATCATTAGACGATGTCATAGTCAACATTTTTCTCAACCAGGAGTTTACCATTATACTTGTGTGTCACTTACCAAGAAAGACCAGTTATCAGAGTTTTCACCTGAAGATATATGGAGCACAGTGTTGGTGGATTCAGCAGAAACTGATTGTATTGTTAAAAATATTGATCCTTCATTTTTTCGCCAAGACACTATTCATACTATTAAGGTAAAACTTACATAATAAAATATTTTTTCTAACGCTTATTTTCAAAGTATAGAGCAGGAAATGATTTTTATTGGTTTTTGCCAAAACTTTGGTTTAAAGTGTAGCCAATTGCTAAAAGAAATTTTTTCTTTTTTTTTTCTTTTTTTTTCTTTTCCTTTACACCATATAAAGTTTGGTTATTTATTCAATATTGGTGATAAATAACAAAATTTGACTGGTTTGAATTTTTTTATAGTAGCATACTCTTTTTTTCAAGGGTAACTTTAAAATAAAGTAAGTAACTCTGTTTAGTATAATAGTAAAACAGTTTTTTACTTTATTATTATAGTTATCATTATTTTCGATCATTATATTTAAAACATGACAGATGGTTTTTAATCGTTGCAAAAAAAAATATATTAAAAAAATATTGTTGACTAATTTGATGGTTATTATAATACTTTTGTTTAAACATTTTTTTCTGTATTGATTTCACTTTTTATATTTTTATTCAACTATAATGTTTGGATGTTTTGGATCCAGAAATATTTTGATTGATCCAAAACAATTAAAATTAAGATTAAATTTTTTTTAAAATTGAAAGTTAAAAAGATTTAGGAAGATTATTGATTTGTATCAAGTCAACTGGTGTCAATTACTTCACCAAGTCAACTGCCCCACCGAGGCAGAAGGAAGCAAGTCACTGAAACATGATTTTGTAAAAGACTTAGAACTAATTTATTTTTAAAACTCTTCTGGGTTCAATGCAATTATATGCAATAGTAATACTCTATAGGGTTTAAAATGTTGTAAAACTTGTATATACCATAATGTGGGACTTGTTTCCTAATTTCAACAGATAATTAATTTTATTGTAGGCTGAAAATGGACTTGCTTCCTTTTGGTGTGGTAGGGCAGGGTAGTGATTAGTAGTACTTATCTTTTTGTCTAATTTGTCTTAACCAAGAGAGTTGGTTTTAAAAGGAAATGATTAGCCCCTATCGTAGTAGGAGGCAAATTATAAAAAATAAAAATCTGTAATTGAAATGTTAATTTTTTGTATAAAATATTGGTAGCAACAATAATTGAAACTACTCTGCATTAAGCCTTAGTTTGTGTCAGGTTGTGTTTTATTGAGCATTCAAACTTATTATGAAAAATATTATTTAAAAGTTGTTTGAAGTAAACTGGGTTTAAAATGGTGAAAGTTACAAAACATTTTACTTATGCAGGGGAAGGATATTTTGTTTACATATAATAAAGAAAAAGAAGACACATGGAAATGGAATGTTAAACAAAGAGATACTGATGAATTAGTTGAGGCTGAAAGTATGTTTATTCCTCATACTGGTCGAGTAATATCATTTGTTCAGAGTGGTGTTTTTGTTGTTGAAGTAACATCTCAAAATGGAAAATATGAATGTTATGTTTATGTTGCTGACTCAGGTGTCTTTTTAAATATGTTCATTAATTTTGAAGTTTCTTTTTTTGTATTTATAAATTGAGCTAAGTTTCAAACTATATTACAATATTAATAATTATTTTCTGATATTAAATACAATGTATATTTAAAATATTTTATTATTTAAAGTTTTAATTTATAATAACTCTTAATAAGGAGTTTAAACATTTAAAGATTTTGTTCCTTTTTTTAATTTGTCAGATGAAAAAGTTCAAGCACCAGAAATAGTATCAGATTATAATGGAGGCAGTGTGAAAGAAGGGCATAAAGTTTTTCTTTCGATAGACCTTCAAGGTGCTGATGTTTATTATACAACAGATGGAACCATGCCTGTAATTGGTGATCCACAAACAAAACGTTATGATGAACATAATGGTGTTGCTTTAGAAAATTCTGGGCTGAAATTTGTTAGAGCTGTTGCTTTAATTAAAGGAACCTTACCAAGCAAGGTGTTAACATCAAGGTGAGATGTTTTAAGATCAGTGGCAAAAGTTATTTTACATATGTTTCAATGTTTCCATTAATCTTTTTAATAAGTAGATGTTCGTTTCATATTTAAAGACTTGCTTTAGAACATCATCATCATTACCACCACTACCACCACCACCACCACCACCACCACCGCTACCATCATCATCATCATTATCGTCATCATCATCATAATCATCATAATCATCTTCTTGTTATAAATGTTATTTTATTTAAAGACGTTTCTGGGTAAAACCTCTGGACTGGACGACTACAGATTCAGCAAACACAAGTGATGAAAAAAATCAGCCAAACACCCACAAGAACAAAAAAACTCAACAAAAAAGTGTGACTAAATCAGTAAAAAAGGAAAAAAAAGATTCTGAAGTCGAGTACTGTACCTTAAAATATCAAGAACATGGCGGTGTTGTTGAAAAGAATAGCAAAGTTGTTTCAATCAATTCAATTCAGTTTAAACCAAATGAAGTCTCAATATTTGAAGGTGAAGCTATTACTTTCCAACTTATGTCTGATGCTAAACATTTAATTAATCAAAGTATTTACCAAGTACAGCAAAGTGGTGTTGCAGTTTGTAATGGTTTTACAAGTGGAGCTGTTTTACAACACACACAAACTTGGACTCAGGAATTTAATTGTAGCAATGAGTATTTTTTTGCATTCGCTGAACATCCATCATTAAAAGTTGTTGTGAGACCAAAGCCCATTATCGATGTTGAAGTAACTGATGAAGGATTTAAGAAGCCTCTTTTAAAACTCTATAAAGGAGACACAATCCGTTGGGTTTGGAATGACTGTTGCATTTATCACTCTGTAACTGAAGTAAAGTATTGTTTAAAGCACGGTGGGTATATCAGTTTAAAAAATGCTGAGCACTCATCTCCTAGTGGAACTTATTTTCAAACATTTACAAAACCTGGTATTTTTTATTTTATTACTGAGGTTGCTAAACCTGGAAACAAGATTGTTAATCCTGGTGTTGAAGGCTATTGTTCAAAAGCTACTTTTGTTGTGCAAGTGTTGGAAAAAAGAAAAGAACATTTGTTGGAACTCAGAAACAATAACTTTTCATTGTGTCTGTTAGAAATTAATGCTGGGGAAAGAGTATGGGTGCAATGGAAAAATAAATTACACCCTGATGACCTTTCCAACGAAAATAGACCTCTTCATTGTGTGTTTATTAAACGAGTTTGCCAACTTTTAGAGTTCCCAGATGTTTTACTCTTAGATAGTAATTTAAAATCACATGCTTGCATTCTAGCTTTCGATTTTAAAGATATTGGAGTTTTTGAGATTTGTGATAAGGAAACCTCTGCAAAGTGTGTTGTTTTAGTCAAGCCCATAACACCACAACATGTAGTTAGAGTTTCACCACAACAGTTCCTTCCAGGTAAAAATTTTTCAGAAAAGTTATTAGGTTTTTAATTCAATGGTTTTAAAACCTTAAAAATGCTTATGCAAGTTGTACTGCATACTAAACAGCATTTTTTGTTAAAAAGTTATTTTTTTGTTTATTAGTTAAATTTTTATTGTTTTTAACTGTTTAATTGAGTATCAAAATTTTTTTTTAAAAGCTATAGTGTCATCAGATAATTTTTTGAATTAATATTATTGTATATGGGTCATTCCATGCCAAATGGACCAAAATTTTAGGATTTCAACATGGACCCCTCAGATTTTGATGAAACTTAGTGGTTTTGTTAATATCCATCAGAAAAGCAATTCCTGCTAATTTCAGCATAAAATTTTTTGTGGTTCATGAGATATGGTCATTTGAAATTTCTGATTTTTCCAAAAATAAAAACTTCAGTAGTAAAAACATGATTTGTTCATATTTTGAAGCTCTATATTTTAGAAACGAAATTTCAGAAAACCTTCTAGTTTTTTTATTGTATACAACTCTAGACTTACTTTAATAAAACTTTGACATTGAATTCTTGAATATCACATTTTTTCCATGTCTACCTAAAAAACCGAAAAAATTGTTTGCAAGTATAAAAAGTTGATTTTTGATGAGTCAATATACAAAACCTGCAGTTTAAGAAGTGAAAAGAAATATTTTTTTAGTTTCTATATATGGTAGGCTTCTAAATTTTTAGAAATTTACTAATAAGATACAATTCAGTAAAAAATTATAGACCTCTAAAAATGGCTGCGGCTAAAACTTAGGAAAATGTGCCTCCATTTCAAACCACCGGTAACCTAGGATCAATACTGGTTTTAAAAGGATTTTTTTTTTCTTCTAATTTAACAGACTTTATTACAGTGATTTCAGAAAAAAAATAGTGGGTAATCATGGTGACAAAATAAGAACAATGAAAATTACCCAAAATACATTAAAAACAATAAAAATAAAGTTATTGTTGCACTTTAGTTTGTATTAGATATTGTAATACAAAGTATGTATGAGTTTAAAAGTATTTCATAATCAGTACTAGAAATAAGTCTTTAATTAAGCCTGAATTAAACTCAATTTTTAGATAGCCCTAGCTCTTTCCTACCCACCCCCCTTTTCTGATTATTTACTTTTTAACATTCACATTTTTTCCAGAACTTAGAAAAAAAGTGTAATTGAACACTTCTCCTTACATGGTGTGTCTGGTTTTATGTCTGATGTATAAAATGCCTTTATGCCCAAACACACCACTAAACATACACATAAAAACTGAAATTTAGTTTTTAATGTTTTTGTATAAAACTTATTAGTAGCCTATTAGGTAAAACTGAAATGAAAGACTTTTAGTCTAATTTACCTAATATTTAATATCATGACTATAAATTTTATAATATTTTTTCAATGCATTCACGATTCCACCCTTCCTCATTAATTTGACTTATTTGATTATCATTTTTAAATTTAGATTACAACTTATACCAAGTTATAAGATTACAACTTATACCAAGTTATAAGATTACAACTTATACCAAGTTATAAGATTACAACTTATACCAAGTTATAAGATTACAACTTATATCAAGTTATAAGATTACAACTTATACCAAGTTATAAGATTACAACTTATACCAAGTTTTAAGAGTTATTTGACTTGTCAACATAATGCAATGTTGATTATGTAATAAATAATATTATTATGCAATAAACAATCAATATAAAAATTGAATCTTTTAAATAATTTTTGCTAAAAAACTTAGACCAAAGTAGTGTATTCCTATTGGAGGTGCTTCAGGTCTCCATTAAGTATGTGTTTGTGAGTACGGCCAAAATGCAAAACTTTTAGCATTACAAATACCAGATATTTCAGACTATAAAGACCTCTTACATTATTTGTATGTGACTTAACAAATCGAGACTGCATGCTGCACAGTTGCAATAACTGCCCAGATACCAACACACTAAAAGAGTATCTTACTGCTTTGTTTGATAGACATAGCATGGAAGATATCACTTTTAATCAGTGGCAAAAAGCCAACAAAAAAAAAGATATAGTTGATTGAACTTTTAAAGATGAAGTTTTGCATAAAACATGCGTTATTGGAACACGGCAAATACCTTTTATTTGTGGCCGAGTAAAAGTGTTTAAGGAAATAGACTGCTTCATGAACTTGATAAAAACATTATGATTTTCTTTAGATATTTCTATAATATTGCCTAAAAATCATTTTGCATCATAAACACATGGTAAATTAAATCCTGGTGAAAGAGAAGCAAGTGTAACTATATGCTGCATTTCAGGTACATATACATTAGTATACATATTGTCAAATGACACCTGTCTCATCTGTAAAGTAGATAATGATTGTGGTATAAAACAATGGTTTTTGTTCCTGGAATTGTTGAACAAGTAGCATAATGTTCTTCTAATTTAAACTTTATGCAATATAAAATTTAATTTAATAATACAATTGCATCATTTGAAATGTATTCAAAATATATTCTTTTGATATTTTGCCTACGGGCAAAAATATATGAAATCATCCAAAAAAATAATTTTCGACACCCTTACGTCTCAGAATTTGTTTATTTTTACACCACTTGCAGTCCATATCAAAAAAATATAACTGCAAAAATTTTAGTTAAAAATACCAATTGGTTCCATAGATATCGTCACTTGAAATAATGCTGACTCAGCATTTTAGTGATTTTCTGAAATGACTACAAAGCAACTTTGACATACAGTATCTTCATAATGGCTTGGGGAAGTTTCCTAAAATTTGGTACTCTAATAGATTTTAACTTAAGGAATCCAAAAAAAGCACCCTCAAGACTCGATTATCTCAAGAAATGCCTCATTTGTCCAATTTTGTTCAAAATTATTGACTTGTAAATTAGTGATTTTTGGAGTTAAAATAAAGACTGTGGCCCAAAATCCCGAGTAAAAAATTTAATTGTATATCATTATTTCATCTTAGGTCTACTGAAAAAAATTAGATTCATCAATTGTCTCTCTAATACATGATCAAAATTTGCATTTAAAAATGGTGTCTTTTTAGAAAAATTTAAATTTTGTAACAAAAGCAATTAAAATATTTTGTAAAACATTTATTTGAATAAAACATCAAAAAGTGTTATTTATTGACTAGTTTAGGATATTTATAGTCATGGGCCATAGAAGACGCCCTCCCCTCCCACGGGAGGCCCCCACGCCTCCCCCCATCTCCCTAGATTTTTTTTTTTTTTTTTTTTTACATAAAATGAATAAATAATAGTTGATTGTTAAAATACATTTTAAAAACATATTTTTTCAGTTTAAGTTTGAGAAACAGTTTATTTGCGTTACTTCAAATCGATAAATACTTACCTCTTATTTCAAAGATCTTTTTACGATTTTAAGTCATAAATTTTAAAACCAAAGATATTAAAACGTTTTTAAAACATTTTGACAATCAATATCTTTATGTAGTTTTAGACTAATATAGTCATTGACATAATAAGATGGGAGTGATTTGTGATTTATTTAAACCCCCACCCCTCCTTCTCAGCCTACAATTCAAGAATTTGAAAAAAATAAAAGACATTTTAAATGCAAAATAGGTAAATAAAATAAAAACAAAATTATTTTAAACATAATTAATTTTTTTTTGTAACCAACAGTTTATATTCTTCAAATCTAAATCAGATATGTTGTATGTACGACCTGATATTGTTCGCGGTGTAGAAATTAGGCATATAACTTCAGAATTGAGCACCCAACACTCATCAGTTCTCATTGGCCAAAAGAAGTTTTTACCTGGTCCATGTGGATGCATGAATCTGACTTTTATATCAAGCTCACTTACATCTTCAGCAATCCCTACCCACCAAAATCCATCATAAAAACATGCAATATAATCCATTTTTTTAATATTTAATGAAATATCTACATAATGTTTGCTTTTTGGAATGTTATCAAATATTTCAGTGCATGCATCAGTACTTATTTTTTTATAACTTATAGTGTTTGGAGCAATTGGAATAAAATGATGATACATCCTTGTGCCAGGAACTGTTCTTCCACCTAAATATCTTTTTTCTAATTGTGCTCGTGTTTGATCAATTTCTTCTTTTGAAAATAACTTAAAATAAATTACATTTATCTTGGCTTTACAAAAGGAGTACATTAAATTAACATCTAAAATCTGCCCAGTAGTTATTTGTTTTAGACTTTCTTGACATACTACTCTTTTAACAGTCCCACCAATACCATCACAGGGGGATTTACCATGACTGGTAGCAAAAAATACCCATTCAGCATTTAAATCAAAGTCTTTACTGTGATGACAAAGATTGATAAAATTTTTAAAATTTTTAAATTGTGCTGCACAAGCATCGGAAAAGTATTTCACACTTGATACATCAGGTAGATGTTCTTTGATATTTCTAGTTATATCTTCCTGTGTCTTTTAAATAAATCCTGTGTCATGATCAACATCTTCTGAAAGGTAACAAAAAGATTTATGTTTTAGAAGTTTGTTCTCTATAAAATAAAGTACAATTGTATAAAGTGAGCATTGACTTTTGCTCCAGTGATAACTTTGAACCTCATCCTGAACAACATATTGATAGTTTTCAGCAAAATCTCCTAAAATTAAGCATTTGTTTTGGTTAAGATTTTCTTTACAGTTTTTTAAGTACCTACTTTGTGTTTTTGCAATATATGAATGAGTGGTAAGGTTGTCAATGCTGTCACATAATAAATCATTAAATTCATCTAGTGGCAATGACTGTGAAAGTAGTGTTGTACGATCGGTACTCTGCCATTGCTTAAATACTACATCTTCTTCATGCTCATGGTCCATAAACTCCTGCACTAAAAAACTTTTTAACACTTCAATACCAGGGCATTGGTTACATCGATGCAACATACATTCTGCATTTTCAAGAGAGCAAACAATCAATGCCATGAAATCTTTATAACTTTTATTCCACCTATTGGCATCAATGAGAAATTTTGTATTTTGGTGATGTATGCAAACACATACATTGTGGGTACCGGACGCATTAGTTGTAATACACCATTTAGGTTTAAGAGAACAAAATTTTGACAAACTGACTTTGACGTTAGGGTAGTCTTTTTTAAATGCAACATGTAATTCATTAAGATTGAGTAGCAATAATCTTTTTTGAACATGTTGGTTTTTCTTAATACTTACATAATCTTCTTTTCCTGGCATCATTCTTGAAAATTCATCACTTTGTTAACAGTTAATCACTAAATTAACTGTTTCTGGTGAAAGTGGGTTTCCAGTTTTTTTTCCGGGTAATGATAGAATTCCATTCTCATTTTTAACTTTTCTTGCTGTTCCAACAAGATACTCAGACACTTCAAAGTCATTGTTAATGTTTTTGTTTAAAATGGGGCTTTTTATTTCTGTTGTTAAAAAAGTTTCTTTAATATTATATGCTAATGAGACCATTTTTGCAACTCTGTCAATAGTGTTCTCAAACTTTTGTTTTGCTACAGGCAATTTGCTGTGTTTTGAAAGACTTTTTAGTTTGACTTGTGAAATTCCAAGCAGTTCTATAGTGGTATCTAACTTAATTTTTTTCTCACTTTTGGATTCCCATTCCTCCTGTGAATTTAAATCTTCATCAGTTTCTATTGCTTTTTTGTAACATTTACTGCAGAATTTCCAACCTGGGGTTACATAAAAATTATTTTTTTGCCAATAGTTTGCCATGTCTATGGAAATCTTTATATTACCTAAAAAACAAGTTTAGTTTTACGTGGTTAAAATAACTGAAATTATCAAACATTTTATAAATAATAAATTGTTTTCTTTTAATTTCCATATCAATTCTGTTGTAAATAAGGTAAGATTACCTTTTATAGCAATTTTTTTACTTTCCTTGTGTGTTCCAAAAGGATTGCAACACTTTGTAATTTTTCTCTCAAAATATTTTCCATAGAATTGCTCATGATAACAACATATAATTCTTATTGAACTTTTTCCTTTAAATTTGCTTGCCATATTATTTCTTCTTGTTTTTCACAAGGAAGATCTTTAAATTGAACAAAACCTTGTTTTCTTGAAAATCCGGTTTTGTGGCAATGAATGTTAAGAATTTTTCCAATGTCACATTTCTCCATATTAATTATTTTTATTATTTATTACCTAACAAAATAATATAAAAACTATAAAATAAAAAGTAATTCTTTAAGAAAATACAAACAAGTAAATACCTTTAAAAAGAACAAAACAAAACTTATGTTTGTTTTTTATATAAAAGAAGGTTTTAAGTCACCAATTTGAAATAATTAAAAATTTTTTTTTTCAAAATTAAAATTAAATTGTATGTTTTTGCATTATTTATTCATTTTATGCAAAAAAAAACTAAAAAAAAAAAACAGGGAGATTGGGGGAGGGGCGTAAGGCCTCCCGTGGGAGGGGAGGGTATCTCCCTTTGACCATGACTATAAATGTCCTAAACTAGTCAATAAATGACACTATTTGATGTTTTATTCAAATAAATGTTTTAAAAAATATTTTAATTGCTTTTGTTACAAAATTTAAATTTTTCTAAAAAGACACCATTTTTAAATGCAAATTTTGATCACGTATTAGAGAGACAATTGATGAATCTAATTTTTTTCAGTAGACCTAAGATGAAATAATGATATACAATTAAACTTTTTACTCGGGATTTTGGGCCACAGTCTTCATTTTACCTCCGAAAATCACTAATTTACAAGTCAATAGTTTTGAACAAAATTGGATAAATGAGGCATTTCTTGAGATAATCAAGTCTTAAGAATGCTATTTTTGGATTTCTCAAGTTAAAATCTATTAGAGTACCAAATTTTAGGAAACTTCCCCAAGCCATTATGAAGATACTGTATTTCAAAGTTGCTTTGTAGTCACTTCAGAAAAACACTTAAATAAACTTAAAAGTGACGATATCTCTGGAACCCATTGGTATTTTTAACTAAAATTTTCGCAGTTATTATTTTTTTGATATGGACTGCAAGTGGTGTAAAAATAAACAAATTCTGAGATGTAAGGGTGTCATGGTCTGGATGATTTCATATATTTTTACACCTACACCAATCATACATTTTCTCAGGTGAATTGATAGGATCTAAAAGTGATTGTAAACTGGCCTTAGCTACAAGTCTTTTGACAGAGCCCCCAACACCATTTCAAGCACTCTTTCCATGTGATGTAGTGAAAAAATGCCAATCTGCAGATACTTTATGATCTAGTTCATGGTGACATAAGTTAGATATGTTTTTATAATTTTTTGTTTTGTGAACATGCACCATCACTAAAATAAATGCAATAAATAAAGTAGGGCAACTACTCTTTTGTTTTATTACTTCATAAATGATACAATGAATTGAGGTTGTATTGTGTTGCAAATGGTCTGAAATGATACAAACACTTTTACATTTTATGTAAAATATGATTACTTGGTAATGATTAAATATTATTGCTTGGTAATTGATTTTTCATTTTTACTATATAAGGGTAGTCTCTAAATTGGTCTATTTGTTGACAAGTTTTTTCAATAAAATTATACATAGGAAGAGTGACTGGAACTATATCATGTTTTTTGTTGGCTTTTTGCCACTGATTAAAAGTGATATCTTCCATGCTATGTCTATCAAACAAAGCAGTAAGATACTCTTTTAGTGTGTTGGTATCTGGGCAGTTATTGCAACTGTGCAGCATGCAGTCTCGATTTGTTAAGTCACATACAAATAATGTAAGAGGTCTTTATAGTCTGAAATATCTGGTATTTGTAATGCTAAAAGTTTTGCATTTTGGTCGTACTCACAAACAAATACTTAATGGAGACCTGAAGCACCTCCAATAGGAATACACTACTTTGGTCTAAGTTTTTTAGCAAAAATTATTTAAAAGATTCAATTTTTATATTGATTGTTTATTGCATAATAATATTATTTATTACATAATCAACATTGCATTATGTTGACAAGTCAAATAACTCTTAAAACTTGGTATAAGTTGTAATCTAAATTTAAAAATGATAATCAAATAAGTCAAATTAATGAGGAAGGGTGGAATCGTGAATGCATTGAAAAAATATTATAAAATTTATAGTCATGATATTAAATATTAGGTAAATTAGACTAAAAGTCTTTCATTTCAGTTTTACCTAATAGGCTACTAATAAGTTTTATACAAAAACATTAAAAACTAAATTTCAGTTTTTATGTGTATGTTTAGTGGTGTGTTTGGGCATAAAGGCATTTTATACATCAGACATAAAACCAGACACACCATGTAAGGAGAAGTGTTCAATTACACTTTTTTTCTAAGTTCTGGAAAAAATGTGAATGTTAAAAAGTAAATAATCAGAAAAGGGGGGTGGGTAGGAAAGAGCTAGGGCTATCTAAAAATTGAGTTTAATTCAGGCTTAATTAAAGACTTATTTCTAGTACTGATTATGAAATACTTTTAAACTCATACATACTTTGTATTACAATATCTAATACAAACTAAAGTGCAACAATAACTTTATTTTTATTGTTTTTAATGTATTTTGGGTAATTTTCATTGTTCTTATTTTGTCACCATGATTACCCACTATTTTTTTTCTGAAATCACTGTAATAAAGTCTGTTAAATTAGAAGAAAAAAAAAATCCTTTTAAAACCAGTATTGATCCTAGGTTACCGGTGGTTTGAAATGGAGGCACATTTTCCTAAGTTTTAGCCGCAGCCATTTTTAGAGGTCTATAATTTTTTACTGAATTGTATCTTATTAGTAAATTTCTAAAAATTTAGAAGCCTACCATATATAGAAACGAAAAAAATATTTCTTTTCACTTCTTAAACTGCAGGTTTTGTATATTGACTCATCAAAAATCAACTTTTTATACTTGCAAACAATTTTTTCGGTTTTTTAGGTAGACATGGAAAAAATGTGATATTCAAGAATTCAATGTCAAAGTTTTATTAAAGTAAGTCTAGAGTTGTATACAATAAAAAAACTAGAAGGTTTTCTGAAATTTCGTTTCTAAAATATAGAGCTTCAAAATATGAACAAATCATGTTTTTACTACTGAAGTTTTTATTTTTGGAAAAATCAGAAATTTCAAATGACCATATCTCATGAACCACAAAAAATTTTATGCTGAAATTAGCAGGAATTGCTTTTCTGATGGATATTAACAATTTCACTAAGTTTCAACAAAATCTGAGGGGGTTCATGTTGGACCTTGGTCCAGTTGGCATGGAATGACCCATGTGTATTAATTTGTAGCACATTATTTATACATAAAATTTAATTTCATTAATCTGTGTGTTGTTAAATAAAAAATGTATTAATTTAGCATTAGGATCAGTTACTGAAGGTGATAGAATTTGGTGGACATGGCATCCTGAAGAAATGCAAGAGGATTTTAAATTATCTAAATTGTTTGAAGATGAAAATCTTGGCCAACACATTGAAGCACAATCTGCCACAGGGTGTTGTCTTATAGATAATGAATTTACAATGGTTACTAAAAATGCTGGGGTTTACTGTACTATTATGGAAAAATGTGGTGTAGAAGCATATCGATCTACTTTAACTGAAAATGGTGAAAGTACGAGATGGTGTTGCCTAATATCCAAACCAAAAGCTAAAGTTAGATTTTTTTTAAATTTTGAATTTCATCAAAATAACTTATTACAAATATAGTCGCTCAAAGTTATTGTTACAAATAACATTAGTTGTAATCTATTTAATAAAAATTTATTACATAGCATCATGAAGTCAAATTGAAAGACACTGGGTTCGAGCCAAGAGTTTTATATGCATCAAAAGGTGATTTTGTTTGGTGGAAGTGGACAAGTGTTAAAGAAGTAAACTCCATTAGCCAGGTAAAATTAGTAACATTGTTAACAGCTGCATTCAGTTTTGTTATGTCTTGTTTTTTGAAATACCAGAATTAGTGTTAAAGTTCAAAAACAGCTAAAAATTTATCCCATTAGTGAAAAACTATAAATATTTTATTTTGTTGTGTATTTTGTTGAATGATATTTTATTTTTAGGTGTTGCTTGGCAAAAAATATCTATTGTCTTTAAATTGTCCAAGTCAACCTTTATATGGTGCATATTTTCTACAGTTAAATAAAAATGGAACATACATTTTTAAAGGGTAAATATTTAGGTGCTGTTTTTTAATTTTAAATATTTTTCATCTCATTTTGCTCTATTGGATGGAGTACATTTAATAGGTATAGTTTAATTTAAGACAGGTGTGTATCATTAGTTAGAGCATGTTCTTCATCTAAAAGGTCCAAAGTTTGATGCTAACTCCGGACATATATAAAATTTAAATTAATAAAATAAATTTTTTGATAAATAAAAATAATATAAAATTAATCAATATCAGATAATAAAACAGCGATTATTTAAATATTTAAAAAAAAATAATGTTCAACTAATTTGTTATTTTAATTATATGTAATTACTTATGTCTGGGTAAGCGTCCAATAGTTTTATTATACGTTATTTAGGATTGGTGGCTCGGCGCAATTGATTGGTTCTGTTGTCGTTCATTCACAAATAAATGTAAGTTCAACACAATTGCATATATATTGTTCTTTTTCTTTTTGCTTTTTTTTCAAATAAGAAGAAATAAATTATTTTATTAATAAAAAAAAAAAATTGTTTTGTAAATTTTAATTTTTTATTTATTATTAATACTATTTTGTATTAATATTATTCGTTTCTCATGTTATAATAATAAAAATTTTTTAAAACTTTAGTTACACAAACTTCAAGTAACAAGCAAGCGAGTGTTGCCGGATCCAGTGGTTGCAAATTTAAACGATATCGTTTGTTGGATGTGGCCAAAAGGAGTTTTAAGTTCTTTAACTGCCTACCAAGATGATAATTCAACAGAAGCAGATGATAATGATGTTGTGTTCTCCTCAAGGTTTTTATATGCTTTAGTTTTAAACTGCTATGTGTTGTTATGCTTATATATATATATATATATATATATATATATATATATATATATATATATATATATATATATATATATATATATATATATACATACATATATATATATATATATATATATATATATATATATATATATATATATATATATATATATACACACACACATATATATATATATATATATATATATATATATATATATATATATATATATATATATATATATATATACACACACACACATATATATATATATATATGTACATGCATATATATACACATATACATATACATACATATTCACCTAGCGGCACTTACCGGGAAATTTAACTTTATTCTCATAAATAAATTTGTTTTTACTTTTTTTTTAACTCTCTTTTTCTTTTTGTTTTTAATTTATTTTAATGTTTTAAAACTCTATTACATGACTTAAAATTGCAAATAGTCAAAATTTGTTATAAAAAAAAGTCTACATTTTATATAAAAAATACCCTTTTAAATATTTAAAACAAACATTTGCTTAAAGAAAAATTAAATAACAATAAAAATGCATCAATAATTTAAATTACATTAAAAGTGCATCAAAAAATTTAATAAGAATAAAAATCCACTAAAAACATAAATAAATATTTAAATTTTAAATGTTGTTTTTGAATAATTATTTAGGCGTTGTATGGTACGAGCTCTTTCTCAAAGTGGAGTTTATCACTTTAGCTGCTCTTCGTTGCCAATTAAAGTAAAAGTGAGTTCTCTTATAGTTCATGCTTTTTATATATTCGTTTTTACAATAATACATATCTTTTATTTTTTGTGGATGTTGTGACTTTTTCAATTTTTACAAAATTTTTTGTTTTAAGTTTTTTTTATCTATTATTTACTACTCAAAATAATATAACAGTTTTGCTATATTAATAAATACATATTAAATACATAATAAATGCGTATTTATATAATCAAAAAGAAAGTTACTTCTTTACTCTTTTTTTTTTTTAAGGAAGATTCTGATTTTGCTCCTCCTGGCATTTGGAGCAGTATACTTTGTGATAATGTAGAAGAAAATTATATAGTAAATTTCACAGCTCAGAAATCAAATGCGTCTGTCTATATTGAGAAGGTGTGTGCTTTTTTCATGTTTAATCTTTATTATATAATAATAGATTAATATTTAATAATATATTTATGCTAAATATATATTTTTTAAAAAACGTTTTATACATTTTAGGGGGAAAATGTGCTTTTGAGTCTATCAGCAAACGAGGAGTTGAAATGGACAATCTCTGATAGTAATCAACAGGTTACAAAACTTTTTTGTAAAGTTTTCTGTTTAATAAAGTTTTAACTTATAATGTTATTTATAAATTATACAAATAAAAAGATTAATATTGATATAAATATTGTACAATATTGTTATAAATATTGTAATATTGATATAAACATTGATACAATATTGTTGTTCATTACATTACTGATTTTAAAATTTTTACATTATTGTTGTTTATTACTAAGCAAAAAATATTAAAAAATAACAAGTGTTTTTTTTAGATGGTTTCATTAGAGAGCATATTACTTCCTGAAATTGGTACCTTATTTCACTTTAATCAAACAGGCTGTTTTCGAATCACAGCTGATTCTAATGTACCAGTTAAAAACAATTTAATTTGCAATGCGCATGTTTGGGGTAAGTTAACTTTTAACTGAGTATCATCCTCATTTTGTTATTGTAGTTATTACAATATAATATGAAGTATTTTCATCATTTGGTTTATAGATACAATAGAGTCATCACCTTGTATTCTGTCTGGTGAGATGAATGGTGGAAGTGTAAGTCTTTTAATTATATTTGATTGTTTAATTATTAGTAACTATGACAACTATGACAGTAACGATGATATTGTAAAAGTTTGTTGTATTCTAAAAGAAAGGAAAAGTAAATTTGCATTATTCAAAATTAAAATATTAATTTTATATTATTCAAAAAATTAAAATAATAATTTTATATTGTTCAAAATTTTTTCAAAAAGTGTTTTATTAGGACTGCATATTTAGGTCTACAATAATAATAATGTAATTGTTGTTGAAATGTTTACCAATTTTTTAAATTTTGTATATATCTATAAACTGTAAACGATCTGTTTCTTGTCCAAGGACCAATGTTATGATATTTTTATAGTTTTGACCTAGATAATGAATATTTAAGTTTTAAAGCCTTTAAAATTCATGCCTCTAATTCTTGCCTACATCGCTGACTTATATGTTTATTTATTATTTATTATTGTCTTTTATATATTTATTATTATCTTTTATTTATTTATTATTGTCTTTTATTTATTATTGTCTTTTATTTATTATTGTCTTTTTTTTATTGTTGTCTTTTATTTATTTATTATTGTCTTTTATTTATTTATTATTATCTTTTATTTATTTATTATTGTCTTTTATTTATTTATTATTGTCTTTTATTTATTTATTATTGTCTTTAAAGAAGAAAGTAAAAAGAAGGTTCAATAATGTAAAATGAATTTTTTTTATACATCAATTTTTTTAAGGTGGAAGTTGGACATGTAGTCTATCTACACTGTGCATCAGATGCAGCAATCTATTACACAACTGATGGAACTATGCCAATGGTTCCTTTTTCAATGGTATTTTTTATTAATTTATTATTCTTAAATTTATTTAGACTTTCTTTAGGATACTACATATAATATAAATTAAATGTTTTTTTATATTTTTTTCTCTCTTTTATGTTTAACTCACTTAAATAGTTAATCTATTTGGGTTTGATTAAAAATTTTTAATCAGTTTTTCTATTTAAGTTTGATTAAAACATTTTAATCAAACCTAAGTAGAATAACGAAATAGTTAATCTATTTGTGTTTGATTGAAGATTTAAAAATTTTTTTAAAAAAAAAAAAAGCTGTAGAATAATAAGCATAGAATCTACAAAGTAAATATTGGATTATTATTAATATATTAACTTTATTATTATTATTATTAAGTTCAAATTAAAATTTTATATTTTAATATTTATTTTATTAATAATATTTGTTAATGTTATACTAATAGTACAAGATAGTTTGGAAACACCTAAAACACCTAAAAATAGCACTTATGGGCTACCCAAAAATAATACTTATGAAATACCCAAGAATAACATGTTTTATCACTAATGTGTGATATTTAATTGTCTATTATCATAATTTAAAATAAATTATTTTTATGAATTGTGATAATGCAATGTGCCACCAAATTTTCACTGTTAGCCGATTTTTTGAACGCAGCATGCATCTCAGTCTTTGGTTAAGCAGTTGTTGAAAATATGTTGATGAATGGGTAATAAAAGCCTCAGATATAACAAAGTTTTCTTCAGTAAAATTCTATGTTAATTAAAAAAAACTTTGTTGTACCTGACATTATTCTGTTAGATACAACAAGGTGGGTACATTCCACATTTTGTTTTAATTCTGATTGGCTATTTTGAACAGTTGTATAGCTCTAAATAGTTCAAATTAAATGTTGGTTGTGCCAAGTATAAGAATCACAATCATCAAATATATTAAGGTTTTAAAGAACAAAATAATTTAAAGAAATAAAATACTAATTGCATTTTATGACAAGCCTTCTTATAGTATGAATATTTCTTGTACTATTAGAGTGTTCATTTAAAATAAGAATAACTGACTGGTCTCTTGTTTAAGGCATGGAGGAAGTGATCAGATTACATTTATTAAATAATCCGATTACATTATCAAGCAGCCATATCAATACAACTAGTTATAGAACTATAGATATAGATGTGAACTATCCACAACCCACCTTAAACTCTTCAAAACCTACCTGTGAATTATCCAAAACCAGCCTGTGAAAAATCCCAAAATCTACCTGTGAACTATCCAGAACATATTTCTGAATTATCCAGAACCTACTTGTTAGCTAAAAATTTAGAAAACTAGGTTTTCAATATGCAAATAGAATAACTTTTTCAGGGATAAAAATAACTAATAACAAATGACTGTAAATGTTTCCATCTTTCAGTGTTTGTTAAGCCGCTAATGTTGTTTTGTCCTTGATAACAACAACTTTGTTGGACTTGTGACATATAGAGAAACCTGACTCAACAACATTTTAAAAGTTTGATGAATTATGCAAACCATTGCAAGTGGCATTAAACCTTGCAATTTTTTATAAAAACCATTAACATTTGTTCTATTGCATCATCACCTACATCTGCAGATGATAATGCAATACAGTTCATTTTTGTTTTATTGCATCATAATCTACGTACCTAATTCATATTATTCTTCCTTAACTCACCTTATCAGATACACTTACTTCCAATCTCTGTCTATTATCATATATCTCTAGATTATCATTTCTTTTTCATCTTTCAGAGTCACACCATCTGATCATTATCTTTTTTTTTTCAGATGCTGGAAATTATAATCTTTAATAATGCTCCTTTTTCTGTAAAAATTATTTTTGTTTGTGATTTTTTAGAGACTCTAAAAAGTTCTAATGGTCTTTTTTTTTCACTGCAGAATAGCATTTATAAAGTATGTTTTATGCTCACTTTTAATTTCAATTCCTCACTTTTTATTTCTTTTATAATGAAATCCTCAAGTGGCCTACGAACCAAGTCACCTGCAACATCGATGTAATGCATGATAATGAGTAGAATAAAAACTCAAACATTTGGCTGGGCCTATATGCATAGACAATATTTTTTATGTTAAAAAGTTTCATTTCATTGTAGAAACCCATCATATACAATAGTTTTTAAAATGTTTTGCAACAAAAATGAAATTTTCAAAATTACGGGGTTAGTTTTTTTTAACATTAGCATTTAGCGTTATTTGTTTTTGAAATACTCTAAGAAATATTTTAATCTTTTCTCCTTGTCAAAATCTTTACAAGTTTTAAAATTTGGAATTTTTATTTAGTTTTCCAAAAAATGAAAAATGCACACTTGATAGGTTTTTGAAATAAATGATTTCATTAATATTTTAAACACAGAAACTGTATGTTGCCCACTATAAAAATGTATTCTATGTGCTTTAATTTTTAAAATTTTTTAATTTTTTTAATAAAGGAATAAAAAACACAGTAGATCTTCTTTATATTTGGATACTTCCTGATCAAAACTAAACCCTCAGTAAATTTATGTACTGAAGCTCTTGCCTATCCCTATTTCTGAATGATGTCATTAGTATTTTTTTAAGCCCATTTAAGTACGCAGTAAAGGATTTTTTTTTTAACTGTGATGATTTATGATTATTTTTATGACAGCATATAAATACTTTCATATTTATGAAATGTTATTTATTGTAATGTTATTTAGTGTGTTTATAATTTTAAAATATTTTATTTATAAGAATGTTTATTTAAATGAAACATTTTTAGGAATATTTAATTGCAAAATATTCTTTTATATTAAGCTTTACAACAAAGATGAAGGCGTGCAGTTGTTAAGTGGTGGTATATTCTTTGTGCGAGCCAGAGCTTACTCAGACGGGAAACTTCCAAGTGGTGTTTTCACATCAGAGTAAGTGTTGATAGTAATTAAAGATATAATGTATATATATATATATATATATATATATATATATATATATATATATATATATATATATATATACATATATATATATACATATATATATATATATATATATATATATATATATATATATATATATATATATATATATATATATATATTACATATATATATTTATTTATATATATATATATATACATATATATTTATATTTATATATATATATTTATATACATATATATAAGTATGTATATATATATATATATATATATATATATATATATATATATATATATATATATATATATATATATATATATATATATATATATATTTAAGAAAAAAAGAAAGAAAATAATTCTCAACTAAAGGTGAAAATATATATATATATAAATATATATACATTTTATATATATATATACAATCCTCAGAATTAGGGTCTGCATTCGGCACTGCCGACCTTAAAATATTTGAGGTCGGCAATTTTTTGCTGACCTCATTTCTATGTTTTATGGTAAGACATTTGTATCAAACTTTTTTTACCGACCTGATGCCAACCTTTAAAAGATTGAGGTCGGCATATTATTGCCAACCTCATTTTTCCTAATTCCGAGGGTTGTATATATATATATATATATATATATATATATATATATATATATATATATATATATATATATATATATATATATATATATATGTATGTAGGTATATATATATTATATATATGTGTGTGTGTGTGTGTGTGTGTGTGTGTGTGTGTGTGTGTGTGTGTGTGTGTGTGTGTGTGTGTGTGTGTGTGTGTGTTTATATATTTTTATATATATATTTTTATATTTATTTGAGAATTATTATTTGTTTATTTTTTTCTTAAATCAGATTTATTTCAGATATATTTTAGTTATAGAAAATCTTTCAATATTTCAGTTATAATTTATAGTTATATGATGTATGTTATAATATTATTTTAGGAGATTTTATGTTTTTCCCCCTGAAACACCTGAACCATACTTTGCTGATACAGAGGTTTCATATAAATCTAACATAGATGATGTAATTGCAGCAATAGAAGATACCTCTCTAGTTCTCCAAACCATGTCAGACCAAAATGTGGAAGATATTGTAGGAGATAATCAAATTGTTAATCAGTTAGAAGTTCAAATAAAGAATAGTGCTGAAAATGATCCACCAACAAAAAGTGTAGAAAATATTCCACCTGTAAAAAGTATAGAAGATAATCTACCAATAAAAAGTATAGAAGATATTCCACCAATCGAAAATGTAGACAATAATCTACCAACAAAAATTATACAAAATGATTTACCAATAGATAGTATTACAACAGTACTATTAAAAAGTCCTGAAAAGTTTGTTAATGGAGAAATGTGTATTGAGGAGAGTTTTAAAGAAAAAGAACAAAAAGATGGTGCTGATAATGAAAATGTTCAATCATGGAAGGTCCAACGCAATGATTTAAATGATAAGAGAAACAGTTTTCTGAGGAATGACTATGAATCCCTTAAAACATCTTTAATTGAAGATATCACTGAAGGTTTGTTGCCTACTGAAATAGAAAAACTTAAATCACAAGTTGAAGAAAGTTCTGTAAATGATATAAAAGAAAGCACAGAGCCAAGTGCCACAAACAGTGATTTTGGAAATATGCAATCATGGAAGATACGTCGTAAGGATTTAGAAGAAACAAGGAAAAGTTTTCTCAAGGATGACTACGAGTTTATTAAAATGTCTTTAGTTGAAGATCTTACTGCAGGTTTGCTGCCTACTGAAAAAGAAAAACTTAGATTGCATATTGAAGAAAATTTAAAAAATGAAATAATAGAAAGTGAACAACAAAGATGTTTTAGTGAAAGCAAAAATGAAAGTACAGAAGATAAAAACGAGGATCCTTTTGTTCAAATGCAATCTTGGAAGATGCAGCGTATAGATTTGAATGCCAAGAGAAACAGCTTTTTGACTCATGATTATGAACTACTTAAAATGTGCTTGATTGAAGATCTTACTGAAGGTTTGTTACCTGATGAAAAAGAAAAACTTAAAATGCATATTAAAGAAAATTTATCATTAAATCATGAAAAAGATTCTGATACAGTTGATGAAGAAAAGAAAACTGAAAACAAAGAAAGAATTAATATAATTGAAAAAATTAAAATTTGGAAGAAGCAGCGTCTTGATTTAGAAGAGAAAAGGACTTGTTTTCTTAGTGATGATTACGAGAGTCTTAAAAAATCACTAATTGAAGATCTCACTGAAGGGTTACTACCAGATGAAAAAGAAAAACTTCGTTTACATATTGAAGAAAACATTTTTGTTCCAGAACAGAGTGTTCAAGATTCAATTGCTGGTGAATCCATCCAGATAGAAACAATAGAGGATACAAATAAAGAATACAATATAAATAATGAAGTAAAGGAATCAAGTATTGAAATCTTTAATATTTTAGACAATCAAAAGGTAAGCATAGATAGTACAAATATAGTAGAGTGTCCAGAAGAAAATATAGAAGATCAATTTAAAATTGAAAGTTTAACAGAAAATACAAATTTAAGTTCTAATGAATTAATAAATGATATTACTGAAAATGCTGGTAAGGATAGTAACCCTTGTGTTACTGATGATCGGGCTAAAGAAGCTTGCAATAGAGATAATGTGGCACAAGGCCATTCATTTGCTACTGAAAAGATTTTAGAAGCTAATCTAGTTTTGGTTGAAGAAAAAATGGAATCATTTATGGCTGAAAAAGATGATGATTTAGCACAGTCTTTTATTGAAGAAAGAATTTCATCAATGAGACCTCGCTCAAACTATCGATCAGACAGTCGTATTGAAGATGTTATATTAGGCAATGTTGATGTTGGTCTTGAGACACTTTTTTCTGCTAATCAGCAAGATGTTATAGAAATCGTAAAAGAAGAGAAAGCCAGCATGATTAATAGAATCACCAGAGAAGATTCTGTTATAATTAAGGTTGAGGATACTTTTAAAGAATTAAAAAGTCAATCGGAATTAGCTGAAGAAGAGCTGGAATTGTCAGGTGATAAAAAAGTAACTGAATACATTGAACATACAAACAAGGATAATATGTCCATTGTCAACCAAGGTCATGATCAACTAGATCATGATGATAAGACAGAAAATATTGAAATTGTCATAAAAGAAAAATTAGCTTCCTCAACAACTGAAATTATTAATGATAGTAGTTTTCAAAGCAAAACCATTGAATACCATTCTTCAGAGTTGCCATTATTTCAATCGACCCCAGTTCAGTCAAGAGATAACCAACTAGACTACGATGCAATTAAACATGAAAGTTTAAGCGATGTTAAACCAATTAATTTAGACAACCATTTTGTTAGTAACTTTGTTGATGAGGACAATAGCATGCTCACAAGTAATTATGTAAGTGTCAAAAAAGTGGACCCAACAGATAACAAAGAAGATCTAGCCGAGCTATTATCATTTTGTGAAGAAGTTAATCAGAGTATTACAGATAGAAAACATACCCAACAAATCACATTTTCAAGAAAAGATACTGAAATTAAAGTTCGAAAATATATCGATAGCATGTTTGATTCAGGTATAGCTGAAAAAACATTTTCTGATTCTACCGTTAATAATGACCATGACCATACCTTAACCACAAAATATGTTAGAGAAACTGACAAAAGTGAGCAAGAAAATGTTTGTCATAGCATTTCTGAAGATCAAAATGATACAAAAGTTAGTAATCAAGTATCTAGAGATGATTTACAGAAAATGGTTGTGGAGCCTGAATCAATTTTAAATTCAGAGGAATCAAATTCTCAACATAGTGGTTCAAAAAAGCAATCAAGTATACATAGTGATGCAAGGCAAAGTGATATGGAAGCACATGAAATTTTACCTGAGAACATGAATGCTACTAATGCAAACTTTAAACTGAATTTTGCATCATTAAATTCTATAAGATTTGATACTGAGGATTCTCCAGAATCACAGCAACAAATCTTTTCTGATTCCAATCAGAATGCATCTCTGAATGCAAGCACATTGAGATCAATGCCTGTGGGATCTGACAGTGAGATTCTTCCAAAAGATACCTCATGCTCTGGAAACACCAGTGATGATGAAATATCTTTAAGGTCACCTGTAAATGACATAAAAGAAGTTAATAAGCCAAATGTATGCAAAACTTCAACATCTGCAGCAGACATGACACTTGGTTCACATACTGATAGCAACTCTGTTAATGACAGTGATGCAGGTTTAATACCTTATCAACGTATAACTCCTAACAGTCTAAGTGCATCCAATAGATTAAATTATTTGCAAACAGCAATGGAGGGTATGTTTGATGATGAACTCTCATACGTAGAAAATTCATTTTCAGAAATGAACGGCATAATTCATTTTAAACGTCTTCCTCCAAATGAGCTCAAATCTTTACTAAAAAATACAGAATCTCAAAAGGAATCTTATTTACCACTAGGATATCATGATCAACAATTCAAAAAGTATAATATACTTCAATCTGATGTTTCAGATGTTAGTGAATCTTTAAAAGGATTCAATGTTAATGGCTCAAAGCATATTGAAGAGGTTGACGTAGAGGCGTTGAAAAGACTTCAATCTGTTGAGAGGCTTTCTACAACTACAGCAAATTCACTCAAAAATGATATGGATTTAAAACTATCAACATCTCCAGCTTACACTGTTGATAAAAAGTTTGTAAGTTATTTAAGTTTTATAAAAGTTTTTTCAGTTTTTAAAATTTGTTTCTATAAAAACAAAGTTGATTCTTTTTTTTGATTTTCGTAGAAAGAAGGCTTCAAGATGAAAATTAGTGGCCAGTTTGTTACTGTTACCGACACCAAATTTCTTCCTGACAGACTTGTTATTTTTGAAGGTGAAGCCATAACATTTCAGTTTAGTAATAATTTGTTGATAAGTGACCAAATTTATCAGGTTAGTCTTCATAATTTTTACATTTTTATAGTTATTATGTTGTTGTCATTATTATTTTGTTTACATTTTGAAAATTATTTTTTCTTTTGTTAATCTTTTATATATTATATTAATATTTTTGTATAATACTTATTTTTACGGTTTTTATTTGTAATGTTAACAATACAGTCTTATAAATAATCATTCAGGTTTATAAATAACTAGCTCAGGTTTATAAATAACTAGCTGGAGTTACCCGGCGTTGCCCAGGCCAATATTTAAACTGGCTTACCTGATATCTGTACACAAAAATGGGCCCAAAAAATGGTCCCCCCTGACCCCGGAGGTTGGGGTACGGGGTCAAAACCCAGCTAAGAACCTTCTCCCCCTCGAGGACTACCCCATGCCAAATTTCATCGAGATCGGTCTGGCGGTTTGGATTTCTATAGAGAACAAACAAACAAACACACACACAAACACACATTGCCCTTTATATATATTAAGATATTAAGATTATTCAGGTTTATCATTAATCAGGTTTAAAATAAAATCATCCAGGTTTATCATCATAGTTTTATAAATAATCATTCAGGTTTATCGCAGTGAAGAAGCGGTAGTAAGAGTGGATGGCGGGTTTTCAAGTGATAACTCTCTTCAAGAATTAAAAACTTGGACACAAGAGTTTAACCTTGCAAGAGAATATTTATTTAAATTGTAATTCTTTACTTATAACTTTTGTTTTTGTAATAAATATTATAATGTTGCTGTATATTATTATTGTAGTTGTTTTTATCAAAAGCAGTAATATTTAAATTGAAATCGCTATCCAGTCAAAATTGCTGTTTAAACCTGTATTTTTTTTAATTTTTTTTTTAGTCGAAATCATTCTCCTGTCAAAATTACTGTGAAATCAAAACCTGTCATTGACATTAAGGTGAGTTTTGATCGGTTTTTTCATTCATTCTTACTATTCAACTTTTTATATTGTACTGAAAAACAGTTTATAACTAGACTTCATGCACAAACAAAAACTTGTTTGGCATTTGTATCCATTAGATATAATCTACATAACAGATATAATCAGCATAATAAATATAGTTATTGTAGTAAAGGTCTATGTCTATATGTATCTGTTTGCATACTTTAGTTGCTTTAGTTTTGTTTCTGGTGTTTTGATTAGAATTTTAATTTATTGTGCTTAGTTTTTTTTACCAGTGGTATGGCAAGTGATTTATTTAATTATTTAATACCTTATCAACGTATAACTCCTAACAGTTTAAGTGCATCCAATAGATTAAATTATTTGCAAACAGTAATGGAGGGTATGTTTGATGATTGCATAGTAGATCTACACTTTTTATATCATATCATCAAAAAAATATTAGTGTTTTACAAATTTGGGGATGGTTGGGTTTTGGCTATTTTTAGTGAGCCTTTTTTTACTGCAGTATGGAATAGGCGTAAGTTGCAGGGTAAAGCATAAGTGGCAATGACGTTTGTCTGACGAGATAAACTAGTTAGTGTTGATCCTAATCGAAACGCCAGTAATAATAGATGCGACTCTGAGGAGATGTTTATTACTTTATCACTACACAAATTATGTTTTGCACATCAGCATTAATGTTTTTTTTCCATTCTGAAGCCTTACATTGTTGTATGCGTACTTTTTATTATTGTAATCAATTTTTTGTTTCATTAGTTTTTGTTTGGTGATATATTTTTTGTATATCTTCGTTCATATTAGTGTTTATAAAACAATTTATTGTTTATTATTATTGTTAGTGCTGTTTAGGTGCAATGTCCATCTTATTTATTTTTAAATATTTCTATATTAATCTTTATTTTTGTTTTGACAACTGTCAAAATATGCTTTGTTCAAAAAATAATTCTCCTTTATTCTAATGTACTTCATTTCTTCCCTCAAGGGTTCACTGCTCGTGTGTGACCATTCATTAATTTTATATGCCAAAGTTTTGAAAAAATATAATTATTGTAGTAAAGGTCTATGTGTATATGTATATGGATAATGGTCTATGTGTCTATGTATATATATTGAGGTCAATATTTTTTTTACCTTTTCTTGGGATTTTAATATACAGTTCACTCTCAATATCTTTAAAAAGGTCCAAAAAAATAAATGCAAACAAAAGGTCAAAAAGAAAAGTAAATCAGGAATTTCACCTGATATATGTGATAAAATTATCATAATAATGTAGCAGAAGTCGGTTTGCTTCATTAGCAAGAATTATAGAATTTAAACTTTTTAACTCTGGGAATACCAATTTGGTTCTTCTTGCATCAGCCTTCTTTGTCAATGTTTATGTTTTGAAGTCATTTTGTTGAGAGAGTAGTATAACAATAGTTTGTGAAAAAATAAATAAATAAATCAAAATAATGAGATGTAAGGTAGATATAAAAAAATTAAATATTTTGAATAACAAGAAAATAGTTATTTAGCTGTTGAATACAGTTGTCACAGTTTTTAAAGGTTGTAATTCAAAATCAATATCAATAAATTTTATAACTACTATTGCATTTTATAGGTAACAGATGATGGATTTAGTGTAGCTGTCATTAAGCTGTACAGAGGGGACACATTACGATGGAGTTGGAAAAATTGTGAAGAGCCGCACAATGTGGTGGAAAGAAAGTAATTCTGTTACTTATTTGTTATTTAGTGTCTGTTTCTTAGTTTTTGTGTTTTTTTATCTGGTTTGCAATAAATATTACAGTCTTGATAATGTGTAAGGTTTGTTTTTATAGGTATTGCATGGATCATGGTGGATATACAGCACTAGAAAATCAGGAGAATGCTCGCTACACTGGAACTTATTTTAGAACCTTTGAGTATGTGATATATAAAACTAAAAATGCACCCAGTTTTTAATTTATAAATTGCATAACTTATTCATCTGCAGTTGTAAAATGATGTTTGTTATTAGAGAAACTAGCAAAGAATAACTATAGGAAAAAATGTTGCTTGGCATGAAATCAATTAGGTTACAAGCATTTGCATGCGCTTGAGTTCAAGAAACTACTAAGATAATTGCATTTATTAGCAGAAAAACTTCAAAAGCGTACAAGATCCATATAAAAAGAATAAATAAAATGTTATATATCAGTATAGAAATTAAAAGATTAAGTTGTTTGAAATTAATTTGCAAAGTTGATAAAGTGAAAGGAAAATGTTTTGAGCATTAGTTACCAGGCATTGGTAATTAATGCTTAAAAATTGGTAAGTTGGTAGTTGGGGCATTTAGTAAAGGTATTGGTATAGGTATTAATTTAGGTATCAGTATTGATAGTTTTGCCATTTAGTTAAGGAGCTGAGTTTGTCTTAAAATTCTAATAATAGGATAAAGGAAAAGAAAAAAATTGAAGGAATTTTAAAAAAATAGTTAAAGAAAAATAAAACATAAGTTTGGTAGTTGCACACACATGTATATGTTTTGTATATGTGAACGTATGTAAATATGTTTATGTATTTGTATATATATGTATAAATATATATACATATATATATATATATATATATATATATATATATATATATATATATATATATATATATATATATATATATATATATATATATACTAATTTGTTTTTGTTCTATCCTTTAATATTGAACAATCTTTTTGTGATTGGATTATTTTAATTTACTTATATATTTTATAGTGTTGCATAATGGTCAAAAAAAATTTAAACCATTTTACTGCATCCTTACATATATGTTTATATCTACAGACCTCGAAATTAGGGTCAGCATTTGGCAATGTTTTGTGGTAGCCCCTTTGTGTCAAATTTTTTTTTCCAAATATTTCACCGAAAAAGAAATTTAACTGTTAGATGTTGGCAATATATTGCCAACCTCATTTCTCCTAATTCTGAGAGATGTATCTATTTATTTGGACTGCCTCTATAGTTGGCTTTTGTCTGAATCTTCCTCAATTTTTTTAGTACTGCAGGTGTTTACTTTTTTGCAACTCAATCTTATGATGAGAGCAGAGCATTTTGCATTGTGCAAGTCCTGGAAAAATCAAGGTTTATATTTTAAAATTTATGCTCTTCATTGTTGAAATCTTTATTTACATAATGTTATGTTGTGTTAATATCTTATGTTAAATGATATCATTTTTATACTTACAGAGAGCACTTGGTGGATATTAAAAATTCTGGTTTTACACGAAAAATACTCGAAGTAACATCTGGGGATCGTGTTTGGATACATTGGAGACCAAGTAAGGTATGTGATGCAAATTATTTTGTGAAGCTTTTTTATTTTTGTTATTTATACTTGCATATATATATGCATGTGAGTTTGTGTGTGTGTGCGTGTGTTATTGCTATATGGCAACAAAATGTTATTATTGACTTTGATATTTTAAGTTTTGAGAACTTAGGAGCCTAACTACAAAACATAGTTTTAAGATAAATGCAACTTAAGTTTTCCGTACATACAAATCTCATAAAATTAGGTACGCTTTAAACAATTTTTAATTTTTATTGAAGAAGCAAATTAGTAATTACTAATTTGTAATTTTATTATACTTTAAAGTACAAACTAATATATACTTAACATTGTTTACAACATAATTTTAAAGTTTAGACTTAAGTTGATGATAAGCCAAATTAGTTTTGTAATTCACAACCTGATTCAATTATTAATTTGTAATTACTAATTAGCTAATCATTTTTTTGCATATAACATTAACTTTGTTAAAACAAGGCATAGCTACATCCTAAAATCCTATGACATTGCATAATTTAAAAAAAAGCTTGATGATTTGTGGTGGTAGTGAAATACCTTGTGCGTTAAAACACACATAATTGCAGTACATATATTTTGAAATATGCAGTACATATAAGAATTGCAGTAAAGTGTTAAAAAATGTTTAATTTTTATTGAAGAAGAAATTTTTATTAAGACAGTTAAATATTTATGATATGTATTATACATTTTAAACATTACCAAAATTACCAAAATAGAATTTACCCTTCAAACACACATTTTGGGCTCCTGTGGTTTTTATTCCTCACTTTAGTTAATTCTAATAAAAGCCCTCACTTCTAACTATAATTTTATTCACATACACTTTGATTAGATTTTGAAACTTAAAGATATGTGGTTAGTTGTTTGTGATATTTTGTTTTAGACATCATCAACACTAAAACATTCTGTTAGTATAAAGCAGTTATGTAAAACAGAAGATGATACTTATGTAAGAGTAATTACCAATTATAAATACAAATTGTTTAGCATTTATTTTTTTATTGTATTATAAATATAATTTATTTAGTGTTTATTTTCAATCATTTTTTTCTTCAAAATTATAACTTTTTTTACTTTGCCTCTGTTTATTATTTAGGACGAATGGCTGCCTTATACTGACTCATATTCTTCAAGGTAAAAAAAATTTTTTTGTATAAAAAAAACAATTCACTTTTTTTGTTTAAAAACATAGTCATGCAGTGGGTTTGAACTCCTTACTTCTCAATTATGAAACCAATGTTAGTTTCAACACCACAGCACACACCACAGCACAATTACTGAATTTATTTTTATTTTGAGTTAGTAGATGAGTTTTCTAATTTCCTTTTTCAATTTTAGTTGTTGTCCTTTTTCTTAAAATAAAATTCTATTATTTGTAAATAGTTTTTATAGGCGATATTTTGTAAGAACCATTGAATATTTGTTAAAATTTGGATTACGAAGTTTACTGAAAGGCAAAGTTGACATCGGCTTTGACTTCAGTACTGAATTTAAAATAGAAATTCTACTTTCATTTAAATTAGGTAACAATTGCAAAATTTCAGTTAACTTTCAGTTAAATTCGAATAATATAATATATTACATTTTTTATGTATATGAACCTGTTTCCTTGTTTAACATCCTTGTAAGACAAGGTTGATATTTTGATATTAAAGAATTAAGAGAGGTTTGTGACTGCTATAAAAAAAAATCTGAAGTAGCTCCCTTGGTTTTGGGAACATGAATTAAGTAAAGAAAAAGGCCATTAAAAATAGATTTATTATTGAAGGCAAACTGTTTAAACAAAGCTTGACAGATTTGAAATGACCAAAATATGTATCCAAATGGAACATGATCTAGATTATCTGCTGACAAAATTGACTCACCTTTAGTTTTAGAGAGAGCACCTGTTAATACTCTATATTCTGACAAGATTGAATTTTATTTATACCAAACTCTGACTATTCTAACTGAGGATGGTCTTAGTTCCAAATTGAAATCGTAAAACACTTCTGACATTCAAGCAGTACTGGAAAAATATCTTTTATTTCCATTGGTAGCAAATGAAACTGATGTTTAACAGTGGTGGATGAGCATAACACCACAATATCCAAAGCTGGTATCTATTGTCAGGAAAATATATCATCAGTTTTTTTATAAAGAGTCTTTTCTGCAACTGATCAATTTGTCATTTGGACTTGAACCAATTTTATAACAACAATGCAGAAAAGCTTGTCTACATTATACAGAACTATCCTAAAGTGCAAAAAAAATTATAATAATAAGAAAAATGTTAAGGCTATAGCTCGTATTATTTCTATAAACTGTTAAAAATCAATGTATTTGCATCCTTTATCATTAAATGCATGTTAATTTGGCTAATGCTTGAGAAGTTAGTTAAAATTTGATATAAAATTCCAAATTTTTTCTTCAATTAAATGTGTTTTTAAAATCCAAATTCAGCTTTTAGTTAAATTAGGTTTAAAAGTTCAAATTTGTCTTTCAGTTAAATTCAGGGTATACATATGGCCTAAATTCCTCTTCCAGTTAAATTCAGTTCCTAAAAGTCGACTTGGCCAGTCCTTAATATTTTGTTATTATTACTTTATTTGGTAAAATTAGTTGTTAAATTTACCATAAAACTAACCACATTCGGAATGATTAAGCTATCCTAATGAACCTAGTTCATTGAGTACTATTTTAAAATTCAAGTTGTACTTATGGTCTATTAAGTATTTATGGTACTTAATAAGTATTCATGCCATTCTTATGGTACTTATGGTATGCAAGCCATAATTCTTATATTTAGTTTCATTAAGTTTGGCAAATTTATTTTTTACAAAAGGCAAAAAAAATTATATCTTGTAATCTTAAATTAATTGTTTATATATATATATATATATATATATATATATATATATATATATATATATATATATATATATATATCATATATACATATATATATATATATATATATATATATATATATATATATATATATATATATATATATATATATATATATATCCGATTTTTCAGACGAGCAGGATTGCTAGCTCATCTGTTTGTGAAGACAGGGGTATATGAGATTTCTGACATAGAATCACCAGGTATGAAGTGCATTGTGTTATGCAAACCTGTGCCAAGACAGCATGTTGTTAGAATCAGGAGTAACGAATTTTCTCCAGGTATCAATAATAATTTAATAATATATACTTATTATCAATATTATTATATTATATATTACTAATAAGTTTTATTGAATTTATTTTTACAAAATTTTAAAAATTCATTTTTCAATCATTGCAATTATTTAGTTGATTTTTGAAGTTTAATTACTTTAAAATAATAGTATAATAAGCTATTGGTTATAATTAAATAATAATTATAATTATGGTTATAATTAATGTAAATAATAGTTATAATTGGTTTTTGATATAATTAACTATAATAATTAATTTATAGATTATAGTATTATATGGTTGCTAACATCTTTAAATATTAAATTCAAAATCAATTATTTGATATTGATATCATTAGCAAAAGTTATAAAATTCTACTTTGCTAATAAATAAAAAAAGTAATATATTATTAGTTATTATTAATAAATTATTAATTATAAAAAATAACAGTTGTTAGAAACATAGAAAATAAAAAGTAAATTTAAAATATAAAAATTTAACAATAAAATTTTATTTTAACAATTTTTAAAGTATTGTTAATTATTTACATAGCATTAGGATCTGTAAACGAAGGAGACAGAATATGGTGGGTATGGAGAGAAGTTGAGGTTTCTGAAAATTTCCTGCTTTGTAGAGTAAGTCCTTAATGTTAATATGTTTTAGTGTGATATTTTTTTTTTTTACTCTTTTCATATCTTGTTTTGCCAAACAATTTTAAAGTGAATTTATATTTTTATGATCATTAAGGTAAAAGATGGAAGCGACCATGGCACAAAAAATAATGGTAAAGTATTATATATAGAATAGCAATATACACCAAGTTTCAAAAATTTTCTTATACAAATTATTTTCAGAGTCAGCTTAAAACCGTTTTTTTTAACAAATTTCTATGAAAGTATGTCAACCTGGGTGTTATAACAATTGTAAGGTTGTATAACAAGGTTATATAAAAATTGTAACAACTTCTAAAGATTTTGCATATTTTTTAAATTTGTTACATGTTTTATAAGTTTTTAACATTTTCTTCAAAGAATGTTGTCAACAATCAGAGAAAATTTTTATTTCTGTATTACGTGCCGTTGGAGTTTATTCTGTTGTTCTTAATGCCTATGGTTTACAGACATTCAAAGCTTCTCAGGAGAATG
>NC_088933.1:24390000-24452500 GCF_038396675.1 Hydra vulgaris | reverse complement strand
TTTTTTATGCGCTTGTCAAAGTATTTGCAAGTGTGTGGGCGAGCGCAAAAAGAGTTGAGCGCAAAAGCGCTGGCTAAACAGAGAAGACTAGATCCTAGTGCAGATCAAATATTACAGCAAAAATGATCTCAAAAATAAATTTTAAAAATGATCTCTGACATTCAAAAAAAAAAACTTAATCGCTATTTAAAATTTAATTTAAAATTAAAATTGAGTTATTATTTAGAATATTATTTAATACTTAAATAAAGTTTATAGTTTAATTCTAATTCATTCTAATATATTCTAATTATTATGATAGTTTTAATTTATTAGTTATGAGGTATTGATGTAGTAGCAGTCAAATGTTTGATGTAGTAGCAATGAATGTTTATTTAAAAAAATTATTAAGTTGAGATAATCATTTTTATTTTTATTGTTACCTGTTATTTTATAAGAAACATTTTAATCAAATGTTTCATGTACTAGCAATCAATTAATAAAATAATATTGTCCTCGATGGACAGCACTCTTCTTCTTATTCTGTATCTTCAGGGGTTCCTCAAGGTTTAATCCTTGGCCCTATACTCTTTTTAATCTACATTAACGATCTTCCAGATGTTCTGACATCTAAGGTGGCATTGTTCACTGATGATACTACCATTTATTCTTGTCATGATAAGAAGCCAACACTCTTTGATTACTTGGAGGGGGCATTTGAGCTTGAAAAGGATCTCACTTCTGCTACAGCCTGGGGCTCACAGTGGCTAGTGAAATTTAATTCAGATAAAACCCAATTTTTTAAGCCAATCATTATCACAACAATTTAGATCTTCCTATATTTATGAACGGTAATGTACTCGATGAGTCATCTACCCTTCATCTTCTAGAATTAACTCTTACTTCTGATCTTTCTTGGAAACCATATATCAAATCTGTTGCAAAATTAGCATTCGCTAAGGTTGCATCTCTTTATCGAGCTTGACACTTTCTTATTCTGGATTCTATTTTCTATCTCTATGAATCTCAAATCCGGCCTTGTATGGAATACTGTTGCCATATCTGGGGCGGATCTTCTAAAGATGCGCTTTCTCTTTTAGACAAGGTGTAAAAGCGTATTGTAAACATAGTTGGACTTGCTCTTGCAGCCAATCTCCAACCATTATCACATCATCATAATGTTGCTTCTCTTTCCCTTTTCTACAAGTAGTATAATGGGCACTGCTCTAAGGAGCTAGCATCTTTTGTGCCATCTACTAAAATTCATTATCCTGTTACTCGTCATTCAATAAAGTCTCATCCTTTTTCTGTGACTGTTCCTAAATGCTCCAAAAACTCTTATTTGTCTAGTTTTTTTCCTCGAACGTCAGTCCTTTGGAGTTCACTTCCTTCATCTTGCTTTCCTGATTCATATAATTTGCAATCCTTCAAGTCATCTGTCAATCGTTATCTTGCTCTACAATCTTCATCTTTTCTCTTCCAGTAACTTCCAACTCTAATTAGTGGTTGCTTGCAGCCTTGTTGGAAGCAAAGATATTTAAAAAAATAAGTTGAGATCATTTTTATTTTTATTATAAAATGCTAAAACAGTTTTGTGGTTAAAAGTCAATATTTAATAATTCATTGTTTACATCTTAAAATGTTCTTAACATGTATTTTGGTAAAATTAGTGAACAGGGTTTTTCAACTTTTTCACTTAGAGTAAAGTGTAAATTGGTGAGTGATTTCAAGTAGTTACATACTGAATTTACACAGGTTAAAGTAGAAAAATTCTGCATTATTGACAATAAGGCCAACGTCAGTGCCTGTGCTAAGTTCTATACAAATATAAAATCACTTTTTTTTTCTTTTCTTTTTTAACTTTTTAAAAGCATAAGATAAATGCTATTTAAGCCTATTTAAAGAAAATATAAAATATAATTTTTTTAAACATAAAATACAACTGGTTAAAGCTTTTTTTCTCAAAATCCTAAAACAGCTAACAGCTGTCTTTTTTTTCCAATCATTGTTTTTCAGGAAATTTATGATATTTCGTTTTATTTTTGTTTTTCAGGAAATTTATGGCTTTTTATTTATGGCTTAGGTATAAAACATAACTCAGATTATATTATGCAAAATTCATTTGTTTTTTTAACACAGGTGAAAAAGGTTCATGTTACATCGAAACGTGTGGTACCGGATCCAATTATAATATCTTTAAATGATGTTGTTTGTTGGATGTGGCCAAAAGGTGTTAGGAGTGGCATTAAGACTTTTAATGATAAAAGCATCGAGCAAACTAAATATTTGTTAACTAACTCAGCACGGTTTGTTGTTTAAAAACTATTTTATTTAGTTTAAATGTGTTTGTTAATTATTAATTTTTTTTATGTTAATTAAATTTTTTAACTCATAGCATTTCATTAATGCAAATTTTTACATGTTATACTAATACTATTACTTGCATATTTTTTTGGTTACTAGCTACTGTTTAATTGGGCATTAGTAAAATGCAGAAATGTAAAAATTTAAAATGGGTAAAATGTGGGAATAAAATGTGAATTAGAGTTAGGGGCTTGGGAGCTTCAGTACATTTGACGGATTTATTTAGTCCTTTGCATATTTGAAGAATATGCAAAGGACTGCTGCTAAATTGACTGAGGGTTTGGGTTGTGCCAGAGATATGGTTAGGATTAGAAGAAATTTTCTGCTACTAGGTATGTAGTAGTGATAAAGTTTGGAACCTTTCACTTACAAAGTTAGGGTAATATATGACCACTACATGTCCAAAGTGAGGGCTACATGACCACTACATGTCCAATTATGATGTACAAATAAAAAAGTTCTTTGTCTTTTTACTTTATTTTTCTTTTTTTACTTCAAAACAAAGCTTATAGTATAACTTTAGAATCTACATACTATAGGTAATCAAACTTGTTTTTTTTATATCAGATTATTAAAAAATCTTATCTCTATATATGTAATCCTTTTTTTTTCTTTCTTAAACTAAGGAAAAAATTGGTTGTGTAGTAACCGCTCAACAGATTTCTACCATTTTAAATTGTTGCGTCGTAACCACCCGACAGATTTCTAGTCTTTTAAATTGTTGAATTTTTTTTATGTGCATAGCTTTAGCTAGTATTTTCTTTTTTAGTTTCTTTTTTACTTTACATTGATATGATTTAAAATGTACTAAGTATTGATTTATGTAGGGTTAGGGTTGAACAGGGTAGATCATTAATGCCATATTTATTTCCTTTCAAGTACATTACCTTTTTTCTCTTTTTTTCAAACAACTTTTGCTTACACTTTCTTTCAAGTAACTTACATTTTCACTTTCATTCAAGTAATTTCATTTTGACTTTTTTTTAAGTAATAAAACAGCTTATCAGGTTTTTACTAAAAATTAAAAAAATAATTGTTAAACTAATAACTCTTTTTAAGTAAAAATAACAAACCTTCAAAATTTAGTAAAAGTATTCTATATCAATTGAAAGTTTTCATAAAGATTACAAGATGAGGAAGTACTACTCATAAATTGATGGAAGTACTAATCACAAATTTTTAAAGACAATTAGAGGATGCTGTACAAAATGTGAAAACTGCCTGGAGAGTACAAGTTATGATAATTAAAAAAAAGTAATAAAAAAAAGTTAAAATAGTACTGGAATTTAAGACTAAAACAGGTTTAATGTGTAAAAATAAAAAAATATGAAAATTTTACTTGTACGTTATTTTTATTGCACTTAATAGCAATTAATTTTTATTAAATTTTATTTTTATGATTTTTATAATTAGTGGTTATAATTGTATGTGGTTTTTAAAGTTCATCTTTTTATTGTTTTATTTAAGGCGTGCTTATGGTCTATGCTTTGCCAATCAAGGAGTGCATCATTTCATTTGCAATTCATTTGAAGTAATCATTTGATTTTTGTTTTATTTAATATGTATATTTAATCTATGTATTTATGTATATATGTATGTATGTATGTATGTATGTATGTATGTATGTATGTATGTATGTATGTATGTATGTATGTATGTATGTATGTATGTATGTATGTATGTATGTATGTATGCATGTATGTATGTATGTATGTATGTATGTATGTATGTATGAAACTATAAACAATATATAACACATGTTATTTTGAAACTTGATAATATCAATCTTCATTCAAAAATATTACACTTTATAAAATATTTAGTCCACCAAAAATGAGGTTTGTGATATCTGGAGTACTGTATTAGTTGATACCCCTGTTCATGATTACATTTGTACAGTTGATTGCAATCGAAAGAACCATAAACAAGATGTGATTCATATTGAGCAGGTTTGTGTTAATTTTTAACTTTTGAAAATATAGTTACTAACAATAATCATATTATAATAGTATTTGTTTATAGAAAAAGAAAATTATGTTTACATATAATATGGATTTACCTGACACATGGATATGGACTGTTACTCGATTTTCCAACAAACAGGTAATAATACAAATAATTATCTATGATTATTTATCTGCTACCAATTTTTCTTTAGAATATAAATTTAAAAACCATTAATACCTGTTATATAGAAAGTATATGAAGCGGTTGACAAAAAACTTAAGAAGTTGTAGGTTATATGAGTCAGGAAAACATGAAGATGGATGAGAGTTCCAAAGGGGTAGAGGTGCGGGACAAAAAACTAGACAAATAAAAGTTTCTAAAGCATGCAGGAACAGATACAGTGTACGACGAGTCAAACGAGAGTTTTAGTTGATGGAACTACAAATGATAGCTCCATTGAGCAGCAACCATGATAGAATTTAAGACAATGTCCTTTTTAAGACAATAGGAGAAAAGCTCAAGCTTGGTAGGTCCAACTACATTTACAATTCATTTTTAGACTTTGTCTAGAAGAGAAAGAGCATCATTAGAAATACCATCATTAGAAATACCAGCCCAAATATGACAACAGTATTCCATAAAGGGATAAATAAGAGGTTTGTAGAGATAGAGAGTTGAATCAGAAGTAAGAAAATGGCAAGCGCGACGAAGAGAAGCAACCTTAGCAAATGCTAATTTAACAATCAATTGTATTTATGGTTTCCATGAAAGGTCAGTGTCAACAATAGATAATCTCAGTGAGATGGTTGCCATTCATTAATATAGGAATGTCAACAGTATTAAGATGATTGTTTGGAGTAAATAACTGAGTTTTACAGAAATGAGATGAGATTTAAGATCAGCTCTCTGTTCTAAGGAATCAAAAATAGAAGACTTTTTGTCAAGACAGGAGTTTAAAGTTGAATTGTCAGCAAATAGAGACACTTTAGATAAAGATCAGGAAGATCATTAATGGAGATAAGAAAAAAAACAGGTCCAAAGATAGAACTTTTGAGGTACCCCAATAGTTACTGGAAATAAAGAAGAGTCTTGAGGATGACTTTGATAAAGTGAGGATTTTTGAGGATGACTTTAATAAAGTGGTTAGAAAGAAACGATTTGATAATCTAAAAAACTTTCCATATAAACCAAATGAAGCAAGCTTATGGAGCAGACCAGCATGCCAAACATTGTTGAAAGCTTTAGATATGCCAAGCGCATTAGTCCTAGCCTCTCCGCCTCCGTCTAATGCACAGTAAAATTTTTCAGTCATAGCAGTTAGCAAGTCAGCCGTAGAGTGAGAGGATTGCAAAACTGTATTGATTGTCTGACAGTAAGTTATTTGATTCAAGATGGGATGTGAGAAATTTGTTTATCAAAGATTCAAAGACCTTGCTAATAACAGAAAGAAAACTGATTGTATGATAGTTGAAGGGGTCAGAATGTTCACCAGAGTTTTTGAAAATCGGAATAACAGATGCCGTTTTCCACATTTTCCAGCAGGCAAGAAAACAAGACTCAGCCAAGCACTTATTAATTAGTTTAGAGAGAATTGAAGAGAGTTCTGGAGAACAATTTTTGTAAGGCTATGACAGAAATATTGTCTGGACCACAAGCCGTAGAAGAGTTTAATTGGAGTATGACTTTAGCAACGAAAGCTGAAGAGATTTGAATGTCTTACAATGGGTTAACCTGTTTAATTGAAATGGAAGAAGGAGAATGGCCATAAGATTCAAGAGTCGAATTTGAAGAAAAGTTCTTAATAAGATCAGTCCCATGAACAAGTGATGCATTGTTAAACCCTTGTTAATGACCATAGCTTATTAATGATGCTGTTGAAGATTTTCCAAAAGTCTCGAGAGCATATCTTTTGAGTTAAGATATAGGATTTAGTGAACTGAAAATAATTGAGCTTAACATCAGACAACACTTTTTTACTTCAATTTCTTGCTAAAATAAATAGCTGTTTGTTCTCAAGAGAGTTATTCTTTTCAAAATGATGAAAAAAATAATTACAATTAGATATAGCAGCTGTACAAGAAAGTGAAAACTGTGGAGTAGAATGAGGCTTGACTTGGAACTGGTGAAAAAGAATAAAAATTTCCATTCCTGCCTGAGTCGAAAAGGTTATGTAGGAGACACATTTATCAGCTAAGAGAGGAAAGACATCAGCCCAAGGACTATCTCAAAGAAAATTACGAAAAGAATCCGAGAGTCAGCTTTAGGGTAGTAATAAGCAGTACAATGATAGGGTGGGTCCCAAAAAGAAGTAAGAGATGAATTATTTATAGTGATCATTGCATGGTCAGAACCACTTAAGGGAGAAAAAGGAGAAACTAAACACAAGCTAGGGTAAGACAAGACACAAATCAAGGAGTGAAGGTAAATGATTAGGGTTTTCAGGAAAAGGAGTAACAAAGTTAGCCATCTAAGTAAGAGATTGAGAAATGTAGTAGTTATAGGCTTTTTGTGCCAGCAGGGTCAGTGGCAAAAAAAATGCCAAGCCATGCAGTGTGATAAGCATTTAGGTAAAGAGAAAGGGCATGATCAATTTGGTCAAAAATTACGTCTAAAAGAGTGTAATCTTAGGAAAATGGAGATAGATAAAGAACAAAGAAAAAGGTGATAGTGTGAAGAGGTGCTAAGCGAAAGCACATAAAAGGAATGTCAAATGATTCAAACCTGATTTCATGATTAATAGGTGAATTGATGCATATGTATACTCCCAATCCAAGAGAGAAAGTGGAGAAATTTTCTCCACTCTCACAAGTATTTTCTAATCATATATAGCCTGTCATGAATTTTATGGTTATATAGCCTGGCACAATTTTACAATATAGTTTGGCTCATCACAAGTTGAAAAATAAATTTTTTTTTTTTTTAATTTTTATTTACATAGTACTTTCATTAGTTTTAAATTATTTTTTACTTATCAAAGTATTATTTTTATTATAACTGATTTTATTAATTATACGAAATTAATTGCTATTTAATTTTACATTTGTTGCATGTTTAATGGTTGCTATTCTTTATTTTATTTTGCATAGAAAGTGGAAATTGATAACCATTTTATACAAAAATGTGGGAGAGCTTTTCTTTTTAATGAGATTGACACATATTTGGTGGTAGTTGAGTCTGCTAACACAGTTTATGAATGTATTGTCTATGTGCACAGTGAAGGTAAATGTTATATATATATATGTATATGTTTATGTATATGTGTGTGTATATATATATATATATATATATATATATATATATATATATATATATATATATATATATATATATACGTATACGTATATGTATATATATATATATACGTATATGTATATATATATGTATATATATATATGTATATATATATACGTATATATATATACATATATATATACATATAGATATGTATATACGTATATATAGATGTATATATATATAAGTATATATATATACATATATATATACATATATATGTATATATATATGTATATATATATACGTATATGTATATGTATATATATATACGTATATGTATATGTATATATATATATGTATACGTATATGTATATGTATATATATATATGTATATATATTTATATGTATACGTATATGTATATATATATATGTATATATATATATATACACACACACACACAGTGGCATAGGAAGGTTTTTAAATGTTTGAAATAACCAACTTTTAAACAAAAAGAATATTCCAAATTTTTTTAGAATAACTCTCCCCCCCCCCTTCCCTCAATTTGAGGGGGTCACAAACTTTAAATGGTCATAAAGACTGAACACTGAATAATTTATTCATAAAATTTGGAATCTATCGATGAGTGCATAACTAGTTTATATTTATGAAAAAATAAATAATTTAACTCATTGCCCTCACGTTTAGGGTTGGGGGGCTAAGATTTTAAGGTTTCTTGTTCCCACTCTCCTATCACAGTAATTTGTGAAAAATCTTTTCATCATACATATGAACTTTTTTTAAAAGTTCATATGTATGATGAAAATTCGTTTAAAAGTTGGTTATTTCAAACATTTAAAAACCTTTCTACGCCACTGTTTATATATATATATATTATATTATGTTATGTTAGTTCACCTCCCCAAGGCTGTAAAGGCCACTACAGATGAGGAGCCTACTTCTGGTTATAACCTTCTCTCAACTCTATAAATCCGAAACATGAACCTTGATAGTATATATATATATATATATATATATATATATATATATATATATATATATATATATATATATATATATATATATATATATATATATATATATATATATATTGCTCGTACATGAAACACTGTATAGCTTTTTTTCTTTATTTAAACATATAATGTTGAACTTGAAAAAGTTCCAAATATGTATGTATTTGTAACATAATATATACTTATTGCATCTCAATTATAACATTTTTTATTAGGAGAAATAGTTGATCCACCATCATTATTATTGAACGTGTCTGAATGTGAAAAGGTTTTTTTTCTAAAATGCTTTCTTAAATTTGTTGATACACTTTAATTTTCCTAATATTTTAATTATTTCAATTGCTGTTACAGCTAACAGTTGGTCAAAAAATATTTTTGACCCATCCAAATAATGAAGCAAAGTTGTATTACACAATGGATGGATCTTTCCCATATCCTGGCTCCACAGCCACAAGAGTAAACAAATATTTTCATTAAAATAATAAATCTATTTTTAAATAAATTATTCGAAAAAGTAATTAGTTTTATTTTTATAATTTTTAACTAACATTTTTTTTCTTTTTTCTATTTTAATCACTTCACTTATTTTATTTTTTATAATTTTACAATTTATATAAATAAATATAACTAATAATAAATATAACTAATAATAAATATAACTTATAATAAATATAACTAATAATATATAATTTGCATATTTAATATATAATTGTATATTAATTTTTTTTATATATTCTATTACTACTACTATTATTTTCAAACTAACAATTTTTTTTTAAATGACCAGTTATAAACAAACTTTATAATGTAAATTTAAAATTTCAATTAAATTTTGGCTATCATGCAAATAAAAACTGATATAACTGAGCTTGAATTTTTGTTATTCTTTTGTTACAATTATTAAATAAAATTAATTCAAATTTGTTATAATAAATATAATTTGTTATTAACCTGTAACAAGTTTTATTGCAAATTAAAAGAATGTGCTAAACCAAAAATGTTTTTGTTTAGGAGTTTGTTTCTATAGAGGGCATAACACTGGTTGATAGTGGAATTGTCTTTATTAGAGCTGTAGCATTAGTAACTAATAAAAAACCAAGCAAAGTGTTTACATCAAGGTAATTTTTTAACTAACTACTTTCTAATTTCTTATTTATTTATAGCAGATTTTTCTCAATGTTATCCTTAATTTGTGGAATATCTTGTTTTGAACATGATTGAAAATCTTTTTAATATTAAGGTCATTTATCTTATTGTTTTTTAGCTAATTAATATTCTAATTTTTTTGTTCATTTTATTCATAAAATGGAGATTATATCAATAACGGGTGATGCGGAAGTTATCGGACAAAATAAAAACGTCAATAACTTATTTATAAATAAAAAAATAAACTACTATTGCATTTTTTTTAAATAAAGCATTTATCTTTTAATAAAAATATATTATTTTTTATATGAAAAAACACCACCATCTGCAATTGATCTCAATTTTGCTCTGACGCCTTTTATATGCGACTATAAAAAGTTTAAATCAATTTCTTGTAGTTTTAGTTTAATGTGATCAATCAAAACTTGCTCTGTTGAAGCTTGCCAATCTCCCTCGTAAACCTTCTGTGCTAAATGTCCCCAAAAATTTTCAATTGGTCGTGCTTGAGGCACATTTGGGGGATTGGATTCTTTATCAACGTAACAGACATATTGGTCCATCCAATTTAGAGAATCTTTAGAATAATGAGAACTTGCTAAATCTGGCCAAAATAAATAGTTAAAGTCTCCATGATACTTGTGAATAAATGGAAGAAGTCGTTTTTCTAAACATTCATTAATATAGATTGATGAATTGATCGCTACAGCCTTGGAAGTGCGAAACAATGGCTCGGACATACCACGGTCAGATATGGCTATCCATATTAATAGTTTTTTTTGGAAATTTCTCTTTTCCTATAAAACTAACACTTTCTAGGCATGTCTTTTTGTTGTTTGTGTAGTATCCAGAATTTCCAGGCATGTTGTCCCCTGCAAAACAAAAGTATTTTTCGTCATCGATGACTAGAAGCGATTTTGTGTTATAGAGTTGGTTAACTGGTTTCCTGCTTCTTTTCTTTGCCTTTATTTGTTGTTCTATAGTGTATTTTGGAGTCTTTTCACGTTTTCTATATTTAATATTCATTTTTTTTAACTGGCGACCAATTGTCAATTGATTTACACCGAATTTAATACCTATTTTTCTCTGACTTACCCCTTTTCGATTGTTGACAAGTCTCGTTAATTCGTCTTTCTTTTCTCTAGTCCAGGATGTCGGACGACCAGGGTGCTTTCTATCAGAAAACGATTGAACAGTTTCAAGTCTTTTTAGTTATCATATATTGTACTTCGAGCAAATCCTTCCTTTTCAAAATGATCTACGATTTTTTTTTATATTATTAGGTTTATTTACAAAAAAACATTTTTAGTTGCTTTCGAAAAGATTCTCGTTCAGCTGCATTTAACCTCATTTTAAATAATTGTGTTTCAAATAATAAAGTTTATATTTTATAGAATGTTTATGTCTACGCATAAAACCACAAAAACTAATTATTATGCTCAAATAATGAAATTAGGATTTGTCCGATAACTTCTGCATCACCCGTTATATTTTGATGGTATAAAGGAGATTGGTTTATGTTTTAGGAGGTTGCTTGTTGTTGGCAATAATACTGCTCTTACTTCAGTAGCCACTTCAGAAAATGAAATAGATTTTGGAAATAGTAAATCGAAACAACTTTTATCTGAATATGTTGAACTTGAAGAAGTTCCAGTCAAGGGAGTAACAATAAAAAGTGTTTTGGAAAACTCTGATGGAGACTTAAGGGTTATTACTGATGAACAAAATTTATACAAACTTAATGAAGAGGCCTCATCAAGCTTTCCCAAATTTGAAGATAGATCCATTGAGTCTCACATTGATTCATTGCTTGTACTTAAAGGTGATGAAAAGGATGGCACAGGATACAGCACAAATGAAATTCAAAATGCAGCTACAGATTCTTCTGAATCCGCTAGTAATATAGTACAAGTGGGTAGAAACAAAGAGAAACAAACAAATGAGCCTTTTAATGCTGATTATGAAAAGTACGTAATAACGCAAGACAACTTTTTACATTCTAAATTGTCAAGTTTTAATGATGACATTGATCCATCTCAGAATTCTTTTAGTGAAGGAAGTACTATAACTCAGGACTTTAAGGAAACACCTCAAATAAATTTTAAAAAAGCTGGTTCACCTTCAGCAACAAGTGAAGAGCTTTTAACAAGTGAACATTTTAAAGACGATGCATCAATTAACAGTGATCATACATTGGTGGCGCTTGATGAGCCGAAATCTAATTATAATGACTTAGGTGCGATTTCAGATGTTGGAAAAGAAATCTATATAGTTAGTGATAATGAAGTTCACACTTTAGTAATGGATGCTAAAGAAGATGGTATAAAAATTAACAATGTTCAAGCTGTAACAGAAGCGGATGCTTTTAAATTATTACAAATAGTACCCAATGATGATTCTGGGAATAAAAAACACGTAAGTTATAAATATTTTATAATTGTTATGTTTATTATTTATAGTTTTATGAGATTATTTATATTATTTTTTTTATTCTTATTTTTATTTTAATCGTATAAGTATAAATGATAAAAAATACAAAATTAAATGAATAATTATTTTGGGAGTATTTTTTAGTTGTTAATCTTGCCTTTAAGTCCGCAATATAAGGTACTACTTTGACAGTATAAGATGCTACTTTTGCATATGATATATATGCTACTTTGCATATGATATAAATGCTACTTTGCACAAAATATATATGTTACTTTGCACAAGATATATATGTTACTTTGTATAAGATACAATCATAAGATAGACTATGATAAAATGGTGTCAACAATAATAATGGGTTAATGGTAATTTTAATCTGTAGTAATGGATTAAAAATAAGATTTTAATGATAGCTAATTAATGATTTACTAATTTCTACTTATTTATTTTTGTCTACAAATTTAATTGTTAGATTGTTATGTGCCACTCAAAAAATTAGTATTAAGAGCTACAAGCGTCAGTTCAAGCCATGGGTTGCTAAAGGAATATTAAATTCAATTCAAATTTGAAATCTTATTTATCTTTAAGTTTTTTTTTTTTTTTTTTGTTATTCACCTCCTCAAGGCCGAGAAGGCCACTACAGATGAGGAGGCTACTTAATAGTGGTTATAACCCTCTCTCAACTCTATAACTCTGAAACACGAACCTTGACGAACAAGGCCGCTGCGCAGAGAAACAAGTTGAGCGCAGTACTACCAGGGACATGGTGGGGATCGAACTCAGAACCTCTCGCTTATGAAGCGAGCGCTTTACCACTACACCACTACCGCAAGTGCTATAAATACACCATAATTAATCTAATAAAACTGACTAAAAAAATACATTTCAAAAAATTCTTTTAAGAAAATGTAAAAAAATATCATGAAACCTGGAAAGGCATAAAAAGTCTAATAAATGTCAATAATGTACCAAATTGCTTACAAGTTAACGAAACATACATAACTGAACCAACTTGAATCTGCGAAGAATTTAACAACTTTTTCACAAATGTAGCTCATAAACTCAATTCTAAAATTTACTCATCTTATATTTGCTATAAAATATCTTAAGCATCCAAATCTTCATAGTTAACTAATACCTCCAACAAACCATTCTGAAATCTCATCACTTATCTCATCACATATCTAAATTGAAACCTAGAAAATCAGTAGGTCCTAACAGCATCCCCACAAGCATTCTTATTGATTTTAATTCTGAATTTTCTCATTTTCTTTCTAAGCTATTTAATATATCCTTCCTAAATGGAATTTTTCTTGACATTTTAAAATTACCTTATGTCATTTCAGTATATAAAAATGGCTCAAAACTCTCATGTACTAACTATAAACCAATTTCAATTCTATCTAACATTAGCAAGCTCATTGAAAAACTAATGTATTCTAGATTATACTTATTTTTGAGTTCCTTTAACTGTTTAAGTGAATTTCAGTTTGGATTTTGATCAAAACACTCTACTTGCCATGCTTTAATAAGTATAACCGAAAAAATATAAAAAAAGGCACTGGATATTGGTCATTTTGTTGGTGGTGTTTTTATCAATTTACAAAAAGCTTTCGATACCGTTAATCGTACCATTTTAATTTCTAAACTTGAACTTTACGGAATCCGAGGAGTTGCTTGTAAATAGTTTCAATCTTATCTCTCAAATCAGAAGCAGTTTGTTAGCATTAATGGTTAAAAATAAAAGAACAAACACATAGTTTGTGGCGTTCCTCAGGGTTCTGTTCTTGGCCCTCTATTGTTTTTGATTTGTGTTTATAATCTAAATAAGTCTGTCCTCTTCTCATCAGTCCATTTGTTTGTTGATGATACTAATATCTTGCATATTGATAAGTCTTATCATTCCTTGTGTAAGAATATAAACTTAGATCTAAAAGGTTTAGTTCAATGCAATAGCTAAATGCAAACTTAATATCTCTGAACTTGAACAAAAAACTGAACTACTATTTTTTTCATCTCCGAGACAAAAACTTTATACAACAATCATTTAAATAAAATTAAAATAATAGTAGGCGTTTATATCCAACACACATTGTTAAATGTCTTGGCATTTTTATAAATTCAAACCTCTGATGGAATTCTCATATAGATGCACTCCATAAAAAACTTAATCAAGCCAGTGGCATGCTTTCAATAATTTGCCATTATGTTGATAAAACTACCCTTAAGAATCTGTATTTTGCAATTTTTCAGCCTCATTTCAACTACTGTTGTTAAGTTTGGGGACAAATTGGTGATTGTAATATTAATAAATTGTTATCAGCTCAGCCTCAATCAATCCGAATAATAAAATTTCAACTCTACAATACAGAAACTACAAACTTCTTCAAAAAACTTCAAATTTCTACCTTGTCAACCCCAGTTAGATTTTCTAATCTTCTTTTTGTTTTTGACTCCCTTAATAAAAATTTACTTTCTATTACAACCTTTTTCACTGAAACTCGATTTATACATTCACATTTAACTAGAAACATCAATAATGGAAAACGAAATGAACCTCCCTATAAAACTTTGAGGTATCGTAAATATTCAATTACACATAAGTGCATCAGTGAATGGAATTGAAGTCTTGTGTGCATTGTGAATGAGTTTTTGTAAATTAAAACTTCAAAATAATTTATCCTCATTTCTTTATTTAAAACAAAATAAATTTAAACAAATTCTAAATAAAATTTATTTTAATTTTTATCATTATTAACTTTTTTCAGTTTTTTTATTTTTATTTTTCTTCTTACTATTTATATAATATATATTACTTACTATTTATATAAAAGCCTTATTGTTTTTGTCATTATTTATTATTTTTAATACTGGTATTTTTATAAATTTATTATTTATTATTTTTATAAATACTATTATTTTTGCTGTTACTTAATGAATAAAGTTATTATTGTTATTATCATTATTTTTTAAATTAATATTGTTAATATAATTATTTGGTGTCACTACTTTGATCAGGTTTCTGCATGAGTGACTTCTTCCTTGTCAATCAATTATTCAATTATTTATATTTATTCTTAATAATGATTTATGACTTTATTATTTATGATGTTATAGATATTCTTATTATTATTATTTTAATTGTTGTTATTATTATTATTATTATTATTACAATTATATGATTGTAAATTCTGAGGAAAATAAATATCTTGTTGTTGTTGTTGTTGTTGTTGTTGTTGTTAGTTTTAAATAACAATCTCTTATTCTTTTACAACCATGACATTTATATAATAAATACTGGTCTATATTTTATTTTATAATAAATACTCGGTCTATATTTTATATAATAATAAATACTGGAGTTTAGGGCTAATCTTATACTTTAAGAATAGTTTTAAGTTAAACCTGTTGATGTTTACTATGTTTAATTAATTAAAAAATTTATTAGAAAGTTTAGAAATACAATTAATATTTGTAAATATAATTGTCTAATTTTAAAATTTTTATTTTAATTATTTTTTGATTTCTTTAATTTAGGAAGATTTAAATAAGTTGGAGATGTGTATTCCACGCATAACAGCATCATTTCTTAACTCAAACACAGTTAACATTATACTTATAAAAGGTGATAAAAATGATCTCACACTTGTCAAAGGATATTTTGTAAGTAATTTAGTTTTAATTAGTTTTTATAATTTTTAAATTTAATTCACCATATTATAGGTTTGAAGAGAGCGAAATTTACAGTATTTTTAAGAACTATCAGATTGTTTTTGTTTATTATTTATGCTTTTTTTTTTTCTGTTAATAAAAAAAGCACTACAGTTAATAATTTTTTTACTTATTTTTGCCATAGTAGATTTCCTTTATACATAGATAGTGCCTAGTTAAACTTTTAGTCAATTTATGTACTGAAGCTTTTGTCTATTTCTACATTTAGTATGGCATCATCATGCCAACCCTAATTCATGATATGTGTATAATACATACTACCCAGTATATACATGTATATATGCATACTACTAACAGTTCAAAATCATTATTTTTTAGTTGTATGTGGATGGAATGCCACGTGGAAGTATTTTACAAAGCTGCATTCAAGCTCTTTCAGTTAGTGGTTTGCGAGGAGGAAGATCATATGAAATCAGCGTAATGACATTTTTTACTAATCAAGATATTGAACCATTGATATCTAATATACTGGTGAGTAGTTAATTTGTTTAAATAAAAATATTTTTATATTGCATATATAGTTATCTATATGTAAGACTTGATATATTCATGGGCAGACTTTTTATGACTTGAACCCAGAGTTGTTAACAAGGCCAAAAGTAGCAAGACCAAGGCCATGTGTTACAAGGCCAAGACAAAGGCAAAAAGTTACAAGGTTAAGGCCTAGACCAAGAAAAAGAGTTTCAAGCCTAAGGCCTACGCAAACATTTTCAAGACCAAAGACTTAAATTTTTGTCTTACATTAAGGCCAATTATTAACAAAACTGTAGGTAGCGAGTGTTTTGGCAATAAAACCACATGTGAAATTAGACCAAGGTTACTCGCAGAATTCAATGAAGTCAATAACAAAATATACTATTAGATATATATGAAGGCTGAAAACAAAAATACATAAAAATAACGAATGAAAACTTTTAATTCTTTAATATTATGTTTTTATGTAAGTTTGAACTTCTTGGTTCTGAGCCATAACCTTTACCACTGCGCCACAACTGACATATTAAAACAGTTAAACATGTTAACACATTGTTAGACATTCAAATCACTCCAGTTTTATTGCATAAGTCATATCTTAATTCAACTCTTGTTTTTCTGCCTGCTGGAAAATGGCATCTGCGGTTTCAATTTTTAAAAACTTTGAAGAATATTCTGACCCTTCCAACTATTGCCTGATCAGTCTTTTCTCTATTATTAGCAAGGTCTTTGAGTCATCAACATCCCATCTTGAGTAAAATAACTTACAGTCAAACAAGCAAAATGGTTTTCGATCTTTTCCTTCTGACTGACTTGCTAATTGGTGTGACTAAAAGATTTTATCATGCACTAGATAGAGGCAGCGAGGCAAGTTATATTGCTCTTAACATTTCTAAAGCTTTCGGTGGTTTTTTCCATAAGCTTTTTTCATAAGGCATATCTATGAAAATTTTTTAGATTATTGAGTCGTTTCTTTCTATCTGCTTTACTAAAGTCATCCTCAAAGGCCAACACTCTTCTTCATTTCCAATGAAGAAGAGTGTTGGCCTTTGAAGATGACTTAATGAATGGCAATCCTCTTACTGAGTCCTCTGCTTTACTTCTTCTTGGATTATCGTTCACTACTGACCTCTCATGGAAACCATATATACAATCGATTGCTAAATTAGCGTCTGCTAGCGTTGTTTCCTTTTATCTTTTACTCCTGATTCCATTCTCAACCTCTACAAATTTCTTATTCGTCCCTGTATGGAATACTTTTGTCATATTTGGACTAGTTCTTCTAATGATGCTCTTTCTCTTTTAAAAAAGTTTCATTGAAAATGTATTGAAAAAGCGTAAATGTAGTTGGGCTTTATCTGCTAAGCTTAAACATCTCTCCCATCATTGTAAAATTGCATCTCTTTCTTTATTCTACAAATACTATCATGGTCACTGCTTAAAGGAGCTGTCATCTCTAGTTCCATCAACCAAAACTTATTCTTGCTAGACTCATAATTCAGCTAAGTCACATTATTTTACTGTATTTGTCCCTGCATGCTCTAAAAACTTTTGTTCAACTAGTTTTTTTCCCTGCACTTCAACCCTTTGGAACTCTCTTCCATCATCATGTTTTCCTGACTTATACAACCTACAACTTCTTAAGTCTTCTACCAACCATTTCTGTGCTCTTTAACTTTATTCTTTGTGTTCTAGTAACTCCCAACTTAATAGTGGTTGCTTACAGCCTTGTTGGTAGTGAAAAAGAATTAAAAAAAATCCTTATGAAGTGGCAATAATCTAAAACCTAAATCAAAAGTTTCAAATGTCAATAATCAACTTTTATTGACACTTGAATGCTCTTTTATTAACACTTAAATCCATGTCAAGTGTCAATAATCAACTAACCTTCAATATAAATAATGGCATTGTTGACACAATCTTGTGTTACTACAATCATTAATTTGTGCTTTTTATACTAAAATAGGTTATTTATTAGTTCAGTAAAGGGATCCCCAAATGCTGAGACAAGTTGTGCTCATATTGAAGAAAATGTTAAAAAAAAAAGGTTGAGAAAAAATTTATTATTTAGTTTTTATAAAAACTCTGAGAATCAAAGTAAAATGAAGAAGGCAAGCTTCAACTAAAACAACAATTTTAGTTTAATTAATATGTCTTATTATTTAAATTTAATGAAAAAAATTTAGCTAAAATGTTTTTTGTTGTTTTTTTTAACTTTTTTTATAAAAACACAACATGTCTCAGTTGGGAGTCCCTCTAAACACTTAAAGAAATTAATGAATCAAGTTCAGGCATATATTTTATGTGCTGTTTATTTTTAAATTTCTTTCTGTGGCAAATACTTGTGTCTCCTAAGAATTTTCTAGCTCGTAGACAGTAACAGTTCTTAATGGCCATGGCAATAGCACTGCATTCCTGTTTACCAATTCAAACTTAAATAAGATTTTTGTAATGTTGAAAATAAATTTTTTTCTTTCAGTTCATTACTTGTCCAAGTGTTAGCAGAGAGGGAGGGCCTGTCATCTCTTTATCATCAATGGATGATCAAGGACAAGTTAAAGTTATGTGGATGGCCAATTATCATCCCAATAAAACTGTTGAAAATTTTACTTTGAAAGTTAACAATGAAGTTGTAAAATCCAATGTCAGTATTATTAGATTAAATTTCCTTTTTTTATTAAAGTTTTTTTCTTACTATTTGTTATCTGATCTTTCTTTTTTTCTCAATTTAATTTAGATTTTACCAGTAAACAGTGTAGAAGAGTATTGTATATGCTGTTTAAAAGATATTCCTGAAAATACGCTTGTTAAAGTTTCTGTTTTAGCAACTCTAAAAGGTGAGCTAAATGATTAAAAAAATAAAATTAGCAACAATAATTTATAAAAGAATATAATTCTTTTTTCCACATTTTTGTTATCTAATTTTATTAATTAATTTTAGAAGATCTTGTTGAATTATCTTCAAATGAGATATTTTTCTCACTCCCTTTTTTATTGTGTTTTCAATCGTATTCACTTAATCAAGATCATGATTATCAAGGCGATAATAATCAAGGCAATAATAACTTATTTATCACAGACAGTAGTTCAGATGTTCAAGGTATTGGTTAAAGTAGAAATCTATAAATAAATATAAAAGGATATAAAAATATACATAAAAATTAAATATAAAATAATGTTTATATATTATATAAAAAATAAATACATTTTAAAATACAAATCCAACAATTTTAGTTGTTTGCAAAATTAAAAAAAAATATTCTTGAAATTTAGAAAATATTGACAAAGATCAACTAGCTGATCTCTCAGTTTTATGTCATTTATTGGCAAGTGAGTCTACTGACTTGTCAAATGTTGATGATATCCTTCAAGTTAAGGAAAGTAAAGTTTTATTACCCAGAGTTCTTCAAGATAAATTATTGCATGTATCTAAGAAAAGTTTATTAGATAACATACCTGAAAATATTGATGAAAATATATTGGATCTTGCAGATCAAATGAGTAGCGACAAAACAGTTGCAGTAGCAAGCATTTTGAAAAATCCGGAGAGTGAAATTAATGACTCTGGTGATGGAACATCTAAAGGTGAAACACCCAATGAATTAAATGAATCTGAAGCTTTGAATTCTGTTGATTGTGTTGATAATTTGAATGCAAAAGAAGTTGCTGTTAGTGAAAAAGATGATGCAATTGTTTCAACTGATAAATCTTTTAAAGATTACAATGATAATAATACTGCTTTGGTTTATGGTAGCGAGGAAAAAGATATTGTCAGGTCCCAGGAGGGAACTCCAAATGAGTTTTTAAATGATGATTATTTTAACTATAAAACATACTTGCTGCAACTCTCTGATACATCAAAGCAAATTATATTAGATTTGATTGAAAGCTCGTTAGATATTTTCAAGAAAAATCTAATGCTTTCAGATAATTTTGGTGATTTGGCAGAACAAGAAGAAAAAGAAGACCAAGGAGAACTTCACGAAAATCTTGATGAAATAGATGCTTCTGCAACTTTAAATGTGACACAAAAAGAGAAAAATCTAATAGAGGAAATAAACGCAAACAATGCTAAAATAAAAGATGACTACGATGATTTAGATAGCCCCCCTGCCACTCCTGCAGAATCTGAGTGTGAAGCACCTCTTTGGAGCAAAAAGATTAGTAGAATTGAAGTATATGATCAGGATGAGTTTGAACCATTTTTGACCTCAATAAAAGAATTGGTTTCTACTGAACACAATAAGATAGTTGACTCAATGAAAGATCAACTTCGCCTCATAACAGAAAAAGAAAAAGTTTTAAATGAAAAAGAATATGAACTCAAAAAAATGAAGAAAGAGAAGAAGCAAGCAGATTTCAAACGTAGAGAACTCATGCTTTATGAAAGAGAAAAAGAGTTGCAAAACAGAGAACAAAACCAATTGAAGTTAGAGATACAGCGTCGAGAAAAAGAACTAGCTCAGCTTGATGCACATATTAAAAATCAAGAGTTTGAGTTAAAACAACAAGAAGCCAGACAGTTAATGGAAGAAAATGAAAAAATGGCTAACATTCAAAGACAAAAAGCTTTGAATGATATTTATGAGAAACAAAAAGAAGTAATTGACAAACAAGAGGAAATTGCTCTACGGGAAATTGAATTGAAGAAAGAAAAATTAAAGGCTGTTCAGAGACAAAATGAAATTGAACTTCATATTAAACAGTCTGAATTGCGTACTCAAGAAGATAAACTACATAAAAAACAAGAAGAATTATATAAAAGTGAGTCTGAACTGTTCATACGACTTCAAGAGGCTGAACTGCAAAGAACAGCATTAGCTGAAGAAGAAAAGAGAATAAAAGAAGAGGAAGATCTTAAATTAAAAATCCTTCAACTAAAAGAAATAGAGATTGACTTAAACACAAGAGAAAAAAAGTTAGAAGAGCGTATCAAAGCTGAGGAAAAGCAGATCATTCTAGATCGTCTTCGATTTGAAGAACAAAAACTGAAGAATGAAGCAGAGCAGTTAGAAAGATTTAAAGAAGCTGAAATGGCTATTAAAAGAACTCTTCTTGAGGAACAGTTTAAAAGAGAAAAACAAAATCAGATGGAAAGAGAATTGTGGAAAAAAGATTTGGAAGAAGAAATAGAACTTGAAAGGCTGGCATTATTGCTAACACAACAAACATTGTTTCAAGTAAAGAGTGAAGAAATAGAAAAAGCCATGGAAAAAAAAATATTTGAGTTAACTGAAATATCACGAATTGCTGTTGAAAAAGTGGAAGCTGAGAAAGTACGCATTGCAACAGAAGAAGCTGAGAAATTATGTCTTGCAAAAGAGGAAGCCGAGAAAGTACGCATTGCAGAAGAAGAAGCTGAGAAAGTACGCATTGCAGAAGAAGAAGCTGAAAAAGTACGCATTGCAGCAGAAGAATCTGAAATACTACGAATTGCAGAAGAAGCTGAAAAACTACGCATTGCAGAAGAAGCTGAGAAATCATGCACTGCAGAAGAAGAAGCTGAAAAAGTACACATCGCAGAAGAAGAAGCTGAAAACTTTTGTATTGCAACTGAAGAAGCTGAAAAAGTATGCATTGCAGCAGAAGTAGCTGAACAACTACGTATTGCAGAAGAAGCTGAAAAATCACACATTGCAACAGAAGAAGCTGAGAAAAGATGCATCATCGAAGAAGCTGAGAAATCACGCAGTGCAGAGGAAGAAGCTGAGAAAGTACGCATTGCAGAAGAAGAAGCTGAGAAAGTACGCATTGCAGAAGAAGAAGCTGAAAAAGTACGAATTGCAGAAGAGGAAGCTGAGAAAGTACGCATTGCAGAAGAAGAAGCTGAAAAAGTACGCATTGCAGCAGAAGAATCTGAAATACTACGAATTGCAGAAGAAGCTGAAAAACTACGCATTGCAGAAGAAGCTGAGAAATCATGCACTGCAGAAGAAGAAGCTGAAAAAGTACACATCGCAGAAGAAGAAGCTGAAAACTTTTGTATTGCAACTGAAGAAGCTGAAAAAGTATGCATTGCAGCAGAAGTAGCTGAACAACTACGTATTGCAGAAGAAGCTGAAAAATCACGTATTGCAACAGAAGAAGCTGAGAAAAGATGCATCATCGAAGAAGCTGAGAAATCACGCAGTGCAGAGGAAGAAGCTGAGAAAGTACGCATTGCAGAAGAAGAAGCTGAGAAAGTACGCATTGCAGAAGAAGAAGCTGAAAAAGTACGAATTGCAGAAGAGGAAGCTGAGAAAGTACGCATTGCAGAAGAAGAAGCTGAAAATTTTCGTATTGCAACTGAAGAAGCTGAAAAAGTACGCATTGCAGCAGAAGTAGCTGAAAAACTACGCATTGCAGAAGAAGCTGAGAAAGTACGCATTGCAGAAGAAGAAGCTGAGAAAGTACGCATTGCAGAAGAAGAAGCTGAGAAAGTACGCATTGCAGAAGAAGAAGCTGAAAAACTACGAATTGCAGCAGAGGAAGCTGAGAAAGTACGCATTGCAGAAGAAGAAGCTGAAAATTTTTGTATTGCAACTGAAGAATCTGATAAAGTACGGATTGCAACAGAAGAAGCTGAAAAACTACGTATTGCAGAAGAAGAAGCTGAGAAATTACGTCTTGCAGAAGAGGAAGCTGAAAAAGTACACATCACAGAAGAAGAAGCTGAAAAAGTATGCATTACAGCAGAAGAAGCTGAAAAATCATGCATTGCAACAGAAGAAGCTGAAAAAACATGCATCACCGAAAAAGCTGAGAAATCACGTATTTCAGAAGAAGAAGCTGAGAAAGTACGCATTGCAGAAGAAGAAGCTGAAAATATTCATATTGCAACTGAAGAAGCTGAAAAAGTACGAATTGCAGCAGAAGAAGCTGAAAAACTACGTATTGCAGAAGAAGAAGCTGAGAAATTATGTTTTGCAGAAGAGGAAGCTGAAAAAGTACGCATTGCAGAAGAAGCTGAGAAAGTACGCATTGCAGAAGAAGAAGCTGAAAATATTCGTATCGCAACTGAAGAAGCTGAAAAAGTACGTATTGCAGAAGAAGAAGCTGAGAAATTATGTCTTGCAGAAGAGGAAGCTGAAAAAGTACGCATTGCAGAAGAAGCTGAGAAATCACACATTGCAACAGAAGAAGCTGAGAAAACACGCATCACCGAAGAAGCTGAGAAATCACGCATTACAGAGGAAGAAGCTGAGAAATCACGCATTGCAGAAGAAGAAGCTGAGAAATCACATATTACAGAGGCAGAAGCTGAGAAAGTACACATTTCAGCAGAAGATGAGAAATCTTATGTTACAGTAGAAGAAGCTGAAATAATATGTATTGTAACAGAATTAGTTGAACAAGCATGCATCACAGCAAAAGTATCTGAAAATATAAACATTACAGTAAAAGTAACAGGTAAAGCATGCTTTATAGCAGAGGCTGAAAAACTATGTATTACAGCAGATGAAGCTGAAATTGTATGTATTGCAGCAGAAGAAGTGGAAAAGGCACGCATAGCAGCAGAAGAAGCTATAATAACATGTCTTGCAATTGATGAATCTAATAAAATATCTGATGGAATGGAAAAACTATGCCCTTCAATTGCAATTGATGAGAATGTGAGCATTGCAGCAAAAGAAGCTGAGAAACTACATAGTGCAGAAGAAGAAGGTAAAATTTTTTGTATTGCAACAGAAGAAGCTGGAAAAGTATGCATTGCAGCAGAAGAAGCTGAAAATCTTAGCATTGTTGCAGAAGATGAAAAACAAAGCATTGCAGCAGAAGAAGTAGAAAATCTTCGTATTTTAGCAAAAGAAGCTGAAAATGTACGCATTGCAGAAGTGGCTGAAAACTCATGCATTGCAGCAGAAGAGGCAGAGAAAGTATGCTTTTCAGAAGAGGCTGAACAAGTATGCATTGCAGCAGAAGAAGTTGAGAAATCATGTGTTACAGCAGAAGCTGAATTTCTTCACATTGCAGCAGAAGCTGAGAAACTACATATTGCAGTAGAAGAAGCTGAGAAACAACGCATTGCAGCAGAAGAAGATGAAAAAATACACATTGCAGCAGAAGAGGAAGATAAAGTACAAATTACAGAAGAAGCTGAGAAGTTATGCATTGCAGAAGAAGCTGAAAAAGTACGTGTTGCAGCAGAAGAAGCTGAGATATTATGCATTGCAGCAGAAGAAGTTGAGAAAGCACGCATTGCCAAAGAAGAAGCTAAAAAATCACGCGTTGCAGCCGAAGAAGCTGAGTTACTACGCATTGCAGCAGAAGAAGCTGATATACTACGAATTGCAGCAGAAGAAGCTGAAAAAGTACGCATTGCAGAAGAAGAAGCTGAGAAATTACGTATTGCAACAAAAGAAGCTGAGAAATCACACATTTCAGAAGAAGCTGAAAAAATGCGCATTGCAGCTGAAGAAGCTGAGATACTACGCATTGCAGCAGAAGAAGCTGAGAAATCGCGCATTGCAGAAGAAGAAGCTGAGAAATCGCGCATTGCAGAAGAAGAAGCTGAGAAAGTACGCATTGCAGAAGAAGAAGCTGAAAAATCAGGCATTGCAGAAGAAGAAGCTGAGAAAGTACGCATTGCAGAAGAAGAAACTGAGATACTACGCTTTGCAGCAGAAGAAGCAGAAAATCTTCTTATTGCAGGAGTAGAAGCTGAAAATGTACGGATTGCAGAAGAAGCTGAAAAATCAAGCATTTTAGCAGAGGAGGTAGAGAATGTACGCATTGCAGAAGAAGCTAAAAAAATGCGTGTTGCAGCAGAAGAAGCTGAGAAACTACGCATTGCAGCAGAAATAGCTGAAAGTCTCCGTATAGCAGCAGAAGAAGCTGAGATAGTACACACTGATGCAGAAGAAATTGAGAAACCATGTATAAAAGCAGAAGAAGCTGAGAAAGGACACATAGAAGTTGAAAAAACTAAGGACACACATAATGAAGAAGAAGGTGAAAAAACATGCCATGAAGCAGAGGAAACTATGAATGCAGTCAATGAAGAAGAGAAAAGTTGCATAGAAACAGAAGATGCTAAGAAACAATACATTAAAGCAGAAGAAGATGAAAAAGTTTGCATTGAAGATAAAAAAACACAAACTGAAGCAGATGCTGCTGAGAAACTGCATATCAAAGCAAAAAAACCTGAAAATGCATATATTGAGGCAGATGAAGCTGAGAAAATACACTTTAAAGCCGAGAAAGAATGCATTCAAATAGAAACAACTGAGAATGCAAGCATTGTAAAAGACAAAGCTGAAGTAGCAGAAGTTAAGAAAACATGCACTGAAGTAGATGAAGTTGAGAAAGAACACATTGAAGCAGAAGAATTTAAGAAAGCATGTGATAATGGTGAAGTAGCTGAAGAAACACACATTGAGACTGAAAAAGCTCTTTACTTCAATGTATGCTCCCAAGATAAACATTTTTCTGAAGAAGATTATACTAAAATCAGTAATAATTTGGTATCTTCCATTATTGCAGAATCAGAAAAAGAGTTAGAACTAATTGAAGTAGTAAATATTCTATGTTGTGCTGCTATTAAAGATGCAGAATCTGATGTTATTAATGAACATGAGAGCTTGTTAGCCTCTGATTCATTCATGGCAGTTGACAAAGATTTCAAAAAAGAAGCAAATAAAAATACTGTTGACTCATCCATCAACAACTTGTGTTCTGATTGTCACCCTGATTTAGATATGAAAATTGAAAATAATTCTATTGAAAATGTAAATAGTTCTGTAAATACTTTTTGCACTGTTGATTGTTACATGCCTATCAAATATATTGTAGATGAATTATCACGAAAAAATGATGTTGATGACATTTCTCATAGTGATTCCCTGTCTCATTTTCATGATATGACTTTTAAAAATGATATCGAGGAAACTGCTTTTAACAATTCAGAATTAAAATCAGATGTCTTATCTGTAATCAATCTTAAAAAAGATAATAACTTTGAAAAAGACCAATCCAAGTTAACTGAACCTTCTGAGACTTTCCAGTTTGAAGATAAAAAGATTTCTTTAGACATCAAAGGTGTCAAAAATGAATCTTTGTACACTGAAGATATAAAAAATAAGTCTTTTGACACAGCAGATGTTAAAAATGAATTTTTAGACACTGAAGATATCAAAAATAAATCTTTAGATACTGAAGATATCAAAAATGAATCTTTTGACACTGAAGATATCAAAAATCAATCAAGCTTTAGTATTAAAGATAATTCTCCCGATAATTCTTTTAAATTATTAGCAAGTTGTCAAGACAACTTATTAAATTTTACAAATAACTCTCCATCAAGGACTTTAATGACACAATCACCAGCAGTATTACAGTTCAACGACATAAGCCATAATGAAGAATTACCACCAGAATTTGAAAAAGCAAGGAAAGAGCATGAAATAAAAGTACGTATAGAAGAAGCAAGGCTTAAACAAGAAAGAGAAGATCTATTATTAAAACAAGAAGCATTAAAGAATGAAAGGCTAAAACTTGAAATAGAGGCAGAAGAGGCCCAGCTAAAGCGATTCCAATACTTTAAAAATGAGGAAGAAAATGATTATCGTCAAAAAGTGGAAGAAAAACTTCAAGTTGCAGAGCGCCTTCGGCTGGAAGAAGAAAGAAAAAAGGAGTGGATTGAAAGTCAAAAAAAAGAAATAGAAAATGTTAAATCTGACTATGCTGTCAAAATTGTTAGTGATATTGTGATGAAGGATATAACAAAAAATCTTGTTGAATGCACAATTGATGAAGCTTGTGAAGAAATTTTGGATAAAGCTGTTCAATTGTTAACACAAAAAACTTTAAAGCAATCTCTAAAGGAAGTCGAAGATGCACAATCAGAAACAGACGATTCTGTACAAGGTTTTGAGCAAGAATTTATTAAAGACCTTAACAAACCTTCTTGTAAACATTTTATGAAAACATTACCTTTGAATTCTTCAAGTTATGTCCAAGGAAATCAGTTTTCAAAAACAGAAGATAACATACTTTTCACTGTAAAGAAAAATCAAAACCTGAAAAAGGATGATGTTGATTTTAGTGATGAGATAATGAAATCATCCTTTGATATATCTTTTGATGATGAAATGCATTTAACTCCAGGAAAAAATGTATCTGGTAAGTTTTTTTATTATTATTATAATATAAATTATAGTAGAATTAATACATTAATATTAATAAATATATTAATAATATATATATTTTTAAGACAAAATTCAAATAAATTTTTATTTAATTTATGAGTTACAAGCTAATTATACAATAATTATATAAGCTAATATATTTTATTATATGCTAATATATTCTAATACTTGCTGCATAAGTTATAATTTGCAAATCAAAAATTACTTTACAATTTAACAACTAATTTTCCTGGTGATGTCATAATTTAAATCTATTCTGAACATGAAAAAAAAAAAAAAAAAAAGTAGCTTAAAAATTTAGAATGTATTAAATATAAGTAATATATTCAAATAATATTCGATCAAACATTTAGCATTTATTCAAATAAGGTACAAATAAAATTAATTTTTTTAAAATAATTTCAGCTCAGACTGTTAACAAAACAAATCGATTACCTCAAGGACTAGATATAAGTGTTCAGTCTACAGAAAACAATGTTTTACGTTTGCAATGGGACTGGAAACCCAGTATTATGAATTCTGGGTTCAAGATTTGGTACAGTGTTTTGGTCTTAGGAACAAAATTTTCTCAAAATGTAAACAGTCATAAAAGGCAAGTTGTTTAAGTTAATTTTTTTTTTTTAATTTTAATTTTTTTTTCATTCTTTTGTTTATTGAGTTTTTATATTTTTTAATTCTATTTCCTTTGTTTTAGATATTTTAAGAATTAGTTATTTTAAAAGAGGGTCTTAGAAAAAAAAATGATTTTGTTTTAGTCATAAATTTGAGAACAGTCCTCTTCCTGAAGCATGGCCCATGACGAATCGAGATAAAATGAAAGAAGTCTGTGTTCAACACTGCTGGGATACTTATAGTAAACTCATGGATTTAAAAGGGCTTAAACCTAGATATACATACAGGTTTGCATTTAATTTATTACCTGTTTTGTGGTTATCATTTATTTAAACTTCTTTAACAAGTTTTTTCCGGAAAAAAGTTTATAATTTAGTTAACATGAGTGTAGATGAGTATCTTGTGTACCAATTGAAGTTGTTATTTTAGGATATGTGTTTTGGGAAGACGAGATAGAAGTGGTCAGCGATTAACATTTGGGCACATACAGTTGACAATGCCAGGTGCTCCATCAAGACCTGACCTTAAAGTCAAACATTTAGGAGATAAAGAGGTTTTAATTTTTTTAATTTTGAATAATTTCATTGCACAAATTTAATTTCCTATTTAATTTAATTAACTAATCATTTAACTAATTAAATAAAATGCTATAAGTAATAGTTACCATAAAACATATAAACAAGGTTGGCGATTCTATGCTGACCTGGTTTTTATGTTTTATGCAGTACAGTTTTGACTCAAATCCTTTTCAAATTTTTTTAAATTTATCTTTCTTTTTTATTTGAATTATTATAAAACTAAAATAATGTTATAACTTTTAAATAATAAACTCAAATAAAAGTTTTTTTTAATTTGACTTTTTTAAGTATTTGTTACGAAAGTGAAAACTAAATTAAAGATGAGAGTTAATCTTTAAAACTTTCTTTATTTAAACTAATCCTTTATCTTACCAATTGTTTCATTTATAGTTACTTAAAAAAATTACTTTTGTTCTATCTACTTAAATTTTTATTTGTCTGACATTCATTTGTTTTTTTGTGACACAAAGTATTTTTGAATTCCTTTACTTCTATCTCTTGCATTTCACAAACATACTCTAGCATTCTTTAGAAGGCTTGAATATGCTAATTTCAGTATGTATGTGAAATGAAATGAAGCATATTCATTTAGTTGCTGCATTGTATTAAAATTTATTGCTTGCAATTTATTTTTAATTATGATAAAGTTTATTTAAATACTAAGAGTTATTTTAAAACAATTGTAGGTGGTTTTAACATGGGATGAAGTGACAAGTTATGGAGAAGCATTTTTATCTGGATATCAGTTGTATATGAATGGTGAAGTCTACGGAAAGGTGTTTCCTCCAGAAACTCTTAAGACATCAGTTAAAAATTTGGTTACTGGTACATTTTTTTCTTTATTTGTCAAGACTAAACATCTTAGTAAAGTTTTTTTTAATTGCATTTTTTTTAAAAATAAAAAGTGTTAATAGATTAAATGTATTATCTTAATTATTTTGGTTATGTTGATTATCTTAATTTATTTTACAACATCACAACTTATTAAATTCACATGTTTTGTTTAATTTGATTTAATTTGTTTTAATTAAAATTTGTTTAGCTTAAGTTAAGTTGATTGCTTTTTTTTTTTATAAGCATCCAGAACTGCGTTTACACTTGTAGCTTTTTTTATAGGTAGCCAGACTGTGTTTACACTCATAGCTTTGACGAATCATAGTATAGGTAATAGTCGCCCATCACGTGCTGTTAGAGTAAGTTGCCCACTTGAACCTCCACCTGTTCAAGAGATTTTTCAAGTAGAAACTGATCAAATTGGAGTTGTGTTGCTAACTTGGCAAGTTCCAACTTACAATAAAAGTTTTATTAGTGATACTAAGGAAAGTGACATGCAGCAAAATGAGAAAAGAGGTGTGACAATATTTTATTTTTAAGTTAATATATTATTTATAATTGTTATTTTAAAATTTTATTAAAATTTTATTATGAGATTTTAATTTTTCTAAAGTAGGTATTGTTTTATGTTTTTTTATTTTGTTTTATATTGCACGCCATTGTTTATGTATAACATTAAAAAAAACTTTTTAACAATAATGTAGTGTTTTTGTTTGAATATTACCTTTAAATATATATATTTTGTTGTTGAAGTTTATGTTTGTGTAAATATTATCATTCTAAAATTAAATATAAAAAAACATATTTAGATGAACCAGTCGTCTCTTGTTACTTGATTTTTGTTGATGGAAAGCTATTTGGAAAATGCTCACCAGATGGTAAGACTGATTGTCTGCTGTTGTGACTAATAATATTGGCACAAATTAAAATATTTTTACAGCCATTTTAAGACATTTTAAAAACTCTTGACTTCCTGAACACAATTTTTATAACATTTTTTTATTATTTGTTTTTTGTAAATAATTAGTACTTTAGATAGGAATAATTGTCTAGTAGTAATTTAATTAAATAATTAGCTCTTTAGTAATGAACGATTAGTTTTTTAGTAATGAATAACTACATCATTAGCAATGACTAATTAGTTCTTTAGTAATAAATAATTAGTTCTCTTTAGTAGTAAATAATTTAAGATTAGTAGTGAATAATTTAAGATTAGTAGTGAATGATTAGTTATTTGTTTATTAGTTTTATATTAATCACTAGCAATTAACAGTTTAATAGTATAAAAATTTTTAAAAAGTTAAAACAAAATTTATAAAAAGGACTAAGTTTTGCAATATTTTAGTATAGTTTTGCTGTTGTTTTTATTTTTTAGGATGTTAAATTTTAGTTGTTGATGTTGTTTGTTTTTTAATTTTGGATTTATATGTGTTATTAACACTGTGTGACAAGTAAAGGCTCTTGTTTAACAAAGACACTGTATGACAAATAAAAAGACTCTTGTTTAAAAAAGCCACTAAAACTTTACTATGAAGATTGAGTGTAGAAATATCCTTTATTAGTCCAAGTAAATTGTTTTTTAAAAAGCTTGTAATGCTCATTCAACCACACAAACAAATAACCTATTAGTGTGCTTGTCTAAACAATAAACAACTAAACAAAAAAGTGGTTATTTTAATCTCTAAATGTTATTTGTTTGACCAGATGGACATATAAATGAACAATGTTACATTTTTTTGATTTTTTAATATATTTTTATTTGTATTGTAGTTATTTTTATTTATACTTTAATGATAATATTAATAGATGATTTCTCCATAACCTTTAGCTCTGTGCTTGAAATCTCAAGCACTAGCCAGGGGACCACTTTTAAACGGATGATAATTTTTTTTAGTTTTTTTTTGGCAGAACAACTATTTTAATAGGTTATTTATCAAATAGATGCTTTGTTTTTTAAAAAAACTTGTTCTTATATAAAAGTTAGGGTTTCAAAGTTGTTGCCATGTTTAAACTTTTCACTATTGTAACTCTTGCAGTGTTTATATTTATTTTTCCATTGTTTTTATTCTATTTTATTTTTGTTGCTTAGCAAATGACAGAGATTACATTGGATTTGAGATTGATGGTTGTAAAATTGGTCAAGAATACGTGATAAGTGTGCATTCCTATTTTGAACCTCTTCCAATTGATCCAAATCAAAGAAATGTTGTTTGTGGATGCTCTAGTGCTCCTTTGAATATGGTCAAATGTGCTCCTGTTAGTCCACCTAAATCTCCTAAACCATTGATCAAATCAATTAGTGTAGAAGGAATAGAAATTGCTTGGGAAAAAGCAAGAGAATTTGGTTCAGCAAAGCTTTCTGTATGCCTTGTTACAATGATAATAATAACTTATAGATAATTTTTCATATTAAATAAAAATGCTCTAAAACAATTATTTATAATATTTATAAATAAATAAAATTTATAATATTTATCAAAATAATTATTATAATATTTATATATTTATTTATAATAAATTTGCTTTATTTTGATATTTTTTTCATGCATATAGGGATACATTATACTTGTCAATAAGCAAGTTTATGGCCCCATCATTCCAGCAAATTGTCTTTCAACAATTTTAAATGACATTACACCAGGTCATGATTATCATATCAATTTAGTTGCTACTACTGAGCATCTAGTTGGCAGACAAAAGAACTTTGATAAAAAAAATAGTCTGTACAATAATGATAGTAGTTCATCAGAAAATAGTTTTAACGCAAAACAGTCTGGTGATAGTGGGTTTTTTAATTTTATATCTACAGTGCAGTCAATGCAAGACAGTGATGTTCAATTGGACAATTATTCTGCATGTGTACCAGGTCCTACTCTTTTAGTTAGATTTAATAATTTTGTTGTTCCGCCTGAAAAAGTTTCAGTGCTTGAAGTAACAGGTCAGTCTGTGCAACTTGCATGGAATTTTTCATTACCTAAATACTCAAAAAATGTACTTGAGGCAATTCTTGTGCGTCCAGAAGTGTTTTCAGTCCAATATTGGTTACACGGAGCTAATATGAGTTCTTCAAAATGTAAAGAAACTAAAGGTTAGTAACTATGGTAACTATTCAAGTTTTTAGTTGTTTTATTCATTTTTAATAATTGTGTCATCTTTTAGAAAGACATTCAAATCATGAAGTGTTTATTTATTACAAGCACATTGTTAAATATATTACAGGATGTCATATATATATATGTGTGTGTGTGTTTGTCTATATATATATATATATATATATTTATATATATATATATATATATATATATATATATATATATATATATATATATATATATATATATATATATGTTTACACTTATATACATATATAAATTATAGAGTGAGGTCATATTTATGTTTGAATTTGTTGATTGTGATTATTAAATATAAATGTTATTTTGACCCTATTATTTTGTTTACTTGCTTGATTTCAGGAACGAGAATGTTTATATCTGAATTGCAACCAGGTACAGATTATGATGTTGCTGTGCTGTCAAAGGCTCGTCACCAAAACCAGTGTGATGCATGGGATCCTCATGATCCTTATCTTTGCAAAGAAATTTCTACAATCATAACTTTTCGAACTGGACATCCACCATTGGCACCAACTGAGTTTAGTGTCATTGGAGGAACAACAAAATCTATTAAGTTAGCATGGAATGAACCCATTCTTCGAGGTGTTAAGGTCACAAAGTATTTACTGATTATATCTGGGCCAGTTTGTAATCCATTTACAACTAGCAGTGATTCTCTATCAAGTATTCCAAAGTTTATTGAAAGAAGGCTTAAAACAAAGAAAACTGTAATAACTAACAGCAACATAAATGATGTTATACCAAGAGTCTGTGAAATTTCTGCTGACACTGTCATTTATGAAGTCAAAAATCTTTCAGAAAAGACAGAATACATTTTCACTTTGCTAATGGTAACACCCCATTCTAATGTCAATATGTTGAAAGAGCTTTATGACACAGTTCATGAAAAAGAACCTTTTGTTAACGACATTTGGACACCCTCAGTAACAACTTCTGGATTCACAGCTGCAATTAGCCCACCAGAAAATCTCTGTGTTGCAAACCGAAGTGCCAATAGTATACATTTGACATGGAAACCTGCTAAAGCATATGGAATGTATGTTTTACTTTATAACACGGTTTGTTGGTCAGAAGTTGAAGTTGAAGAGCAGGAGTGTTTGTCTTCTCGGGAAAAGGTTCATTTCTGTATAATTGCAAAAAAATATTACATATTTTTTTATTATTATTTACAAATATGCATGTATATATAGCTCTAGAATCTGCTTAATAATTTACGTAATAAAATGCATTTATTTTTTCTCTTTTAACCTGTATTTTTTTATAATAACTATAATAAAATATAGTAAATAAGTTTTTGATTTTATCAGCAAATATATGTATTAATTATGATCAATCATTCTTAAACTCTTTGACTCTTTGGTCTTTGACTATCGATTTTGGTCTTTGACTCTTTGGCCTTTGACTCTTGTTCCTGGGGGCAGAAATTAGAGACAACAAAATGATCATTATATGGTAATTTTTGTATATTCTTAAAAAATTTGCTTTGTTGCAGAATGTAATGAAAAGGTAAAAACTCATGGTAAATTACGTATAATAATTAAATTTTGCAATAAAGTGCATTATTCTGAAGTTGAAAAAATGTTTCCATGGCACCATAAAAATTTGGAAAGTTGGTGAGCTTCTGTTCTAGGCAAACCTAATTGTTTTCTCTAAACTCTTTTATCTAACTTTTATGTGTTTAGATAAACTATATGCCTGATTTAAAATGTATTATATGTGTTTTATTTAAAGTGCATACATATATTTAGATTCCTCTGGTGAGAGAACCTCAAATTGGTAAACTTTATATTACTAGTACATTATCAGAAACAACTGTTGACAATCTTATTCCTGGTTCAAAAATTCAATTTCAAATAGAAAGTTGTTTTGGAACAGCCCAAGATAGTCCCATTTCTGAGATCTTTCAAACCAATATTGTCACAACTTGGACAAGAGCACCACCTGCTGTACCAAAGTTGTTTGTTACTAACATCAGTCAAGAAGAATTCGAGTTATCATGGAACAGACCTGTGCTGTTAGATCTTGGTTTGGTTTTTTCTTTCTGAATAATGAATTATATATTGTGCTCCCTGTTTAAACTGTGCTTGTAATGCAAAAAAACCTTATCATTATTTTAATTATAGTTTTAATTGTTTTATTGAGCAATTTTTTTATTTGACATCCGTTCTTTTGTTAAGATATTTGTAGACCAATCAACAAAGATGCCAGTTGTATTTTACGGCGAACACTAATTGGCTACAAATTAGAAATTAACTTTGGAGAATATGTTGTTCTTTCTCCGTCTGTAACGTCTTACATCTACAAAAATCCAAAACCAGGACAAACTTATAACTTTATGCTTAAAGCTGTTACATGTGCCCTGCAAACAACCAAAGAAAATAGATCTAATGTAATTTTAATTAAGTATATTAATATATATGTATATATATATATATATATATATATATATATATATATATATAAACACACACACACATATATATATATATATATATATATATATATATATATATATATATATATATATATATAGTTATACAGTATTTTTTTTATAGTGGCAAGAACTTATTGCTGTTTTTCATACACCAACACATATAGAAGACTCCATAGACTGTTCCCTTGAAGATATTGATGCTTCATCTTCTGAGGTTGTGTCTGTCAATACACCATTGGCACATGATTTTATACAATTTGACTGGCTATCTTGTAAGTACTCTAAGGTTGGATCGAGTCAGCTGAAGCTTCAAAGTAACAATGAAAATGTGAACTATCCTGGTGCAATAGTTGTGAGGTACTTTTAAAAATATGAATGGGTTCCAATTATATTAGCTATGCATATTTATGCATTATAATGAATAAATTTTTTGTGTTTGAATTTTATTTTTTTATTCAAAAAATAATTTTTCAAAATATTTATGAAGTTTCATCTTTAGTATTCCCCTTTTTTATTCATTACATTGCAAATCTTCTAAATTTAGCAATTTTTCTGTAGGCTTGGTCACACCTAAATTTTGCTTATAAGTTTTATATAGTGTATTCATAAACTGTAAATGTAAAAATTGTTAAAGTTGGGAGGTCTGATACTGTAAATTTTTGTAATAATAAACTTGAATTGTTTATATTATAGGTACAAAATTAGTGGGAAAGCTTTTAATGTTGACTCGCTTAAGATTATCTGGAGCTCAAAATCAGATGAGTTTTTTACAGATGAACTTGAATATGATTCCAGAGGATATGAAATATACTTCCCAAAGCCCAAGTTAGAACTTTACTTTTTTTCTAAATAACTATACAAATATTTTTAAATTTATATATGTATTAGGTTTATAACTTTTTAGTATTCTTTTTTGGCATAATATTTGGATTTATTTGTTTTTAGAAAATAGTTGCCCAGCATGAACCTTGATTACAAGATGGGTCCCTTATATTAGTACAAAAACTTTTCTCCAAAAGTATATAAACCTGGGTCTGGGTATATAAACCTAGCAAAGTATTATAAACCTGGGTCTATAAAGAACCAGAATTTTATAGAGATTTAAGAAAGAATAATGGTTTTAAATAAAAGTAGTTAACTTAAATTTTGTATACAGAAAAGAAAAAAAAAAGAAAAATTGAAAATCATTTTATTTTTTTGACATCTCATAACAATATTTGTTTTTCAAAAAGTTTTTAATAAAAAAGATTGTGAATTTTGGAATCTCTGTGAGGTTCTATGAGATTCTATGAGATATTGGTTCTTTTGGAACCCAGGCTTTATTTATACTTTTGGTAAAAATATTTTTTTTACCGATATATAGGACCCAACAAGTAATCAAGAATCATGCTGGGTGATTTTTTTAGAAAAATAAATAAAATCAACAACTTTTTAGTTACTTTTAAACTAAAGTCAGTTTATTTTTCATAGGGTCAACGGGGGGGGGGGGGGAATACCTGAAAGGTTATAACCCTAATATATATATATATATATATATATATATATATATATATATATATATATATATATATATATATACACTAAATGTTCTTGAGTATCAGAAGATTTCTGTATGAAATCAGTACTGTTATAAATTTAACATTCAGGAATGAATACAACTATTCATTAAGGAATGGTTTTTTACAGGTTTTGAAATTATTTCTTCTATGAAATGAAACATTTATAATATATATAATTCAAAAAAATTTTTTTTTTTAGATCTGTTTATTGTATTAGAGTAGAAGCGATTGCTGAGGAAGGAGGCTCCCCTATCACAATCAGTTCTCCATATGTATATTGTCAGGTATGAAATTAGGATATAAAATAAACTTTTTGAATTAAAAAGTTTTGACAAATTGTGATTACAAAGCATTTTATAAAGTTTATAAAGCAAAAATGTTTATAAGTCAAAAGTCAGTATATATTTTTTTTGAATAAGTTTCTTATGCTCTTTATCCAAATTTTTGATTACTTTTAGGTTCCAGGCCCACCTGATCCACCATTTATTACTTGTCATAATATCAGTAAACAAGGATTTGACATAGATTGGAATGAGCCACAGACGTATGGGGGGAATGAAGTTGGGGGTTATAGTGTATGATTTTTTTATTAATATTTATACTATATAGACTATGTATGCGTGTAACTTTGTTTCGTTTCCAAGTTTATTTATGTTTCACTGCAGTGTTAATCATGCTTTACATCATTTTATTCCTTTTTTTTTTTTTGTACTCCATTGTCAATACGTTATTTATTTTATGTTTTCTTTTTTGCATTTACACAAATTGCACATACAAGTTTGTATATTTTCCACAAGTTCATTTTCAATAATTTAGGTTGTTGTTAATGGAATGAAAATGGGTAAAGTCCTTCCAAGCATGTGCAGAAGTTGCACCATTCCATGCAAACCCGGCCGGTTAGTAAAATTGCTTATATATACATACATACATACATACATACATACATACATACATACATACATACATACATACATACATACATACATACATACATACATACATACTTTGTCTAATAATGTATGGTCATGATACATGTTTTGTATCATGGCCATATATTATTAGACAAGGCTACACTACAAAGGACTGTCATAAATTATATATCAGATTTTATACATATATATATATGTAAATATATATGTATATATATACACACATAAATGCGTGTGTGTGTATATATGTATATATATATAATTATGTATATATATGTATATATATATGTGTATGTATATATATACATATATGTATGTATATATATATGTATATATATATATATATGTTTGATAAAATATTGCCGGGGTTGACTTAGTGACTGGGGTTGCATAAACATTTATACATCCTTAAGTATATTTTTTTTATTCAAAATTCATGCTATATTCATATGAATATATATGAATATAAATGAATATATAAACATTATTGCGATTAACATGATCATCATAATCATCGTTGTCATTATCATTATCAGGCTTTAGTCTTCCTTATTTCTGCTATTTCTCTAATATAAACAATCTAGAGCATTTTTTTTCCTTAACTAAAGCTCATTCATGCAATATGTAAGACACTCTCTTCAAGTTATCTATCTTCTGTCTTTAACATTAAATCCTGAAGCTGCTACCTCTCTACATGCTGATACCTAAATCACTTTAATCTTCTCTAACAAACATTGTTCGATACAAGGTTTTTTTCTAATCTGTTCTTATAACTCTTCCCCATCTTCATGTTTTGCTTTTATATACAAACTACTACTTTTTAAGTCTTCATTTTTTTTTTTTTTTTTGTTAGTTTTTTTTGTTATTCACCTCCTCAAGGCCAAGAAGGCCACTATAGATAAGGAGGCTACTTAATAGTAGTTATAACCCTTTCTCAACTCTATAACTCCGAAACATGAATCTTGACGAACAAGGCCACTGCGCGGAGAAACAAGTTGAGCGCGGTACTACCAGGGATGTGATGGGGATCAAACTTGAAACCTCTCGCCTATGAAGCGCGCGCTTTACCACTACACCATTACCGCAGTTAACCATTTCCTAGCTTTTTAACCCTATCCTCTATTTTAAAGTAACTCATAACTTAATAGTGGTTGCTTGCAACCTTGTTGGAAGTAAATTAGAGTTTAAAAATATATAAATATTTTGCCAGTATTTAATATATAGTAAATATCATCTGGCTATCAACCCCTACTAAATCTTATAATTTTGCCGGGGCCAGGTTTGCAAAAAGTCTCATTTTTAGCTAGGGTTGGAACCAGGACCCCAGTCACTTCCTAAATCTAGTACACTAAGGGTAATTGAAGCAATTTATTATTGCTTATTGAAATATTTAATATTTTAATAGGACATACAAAGTTTATGTGGTGGCTCTTAGTTCTGATCCTTCCTATACAAGTTCAGAAAAATCAAATGAACTTATAGTAAACACAATGTCTGAAAATGATGAAAAAATTTTAACTAAGAAGAGTGAAGAAGTTATGTCACTTGCTGATATTCTTCTTGAGGTTGTTTCTCTATATGAAAATGCAGTAGAAATAGCATGGGAGGATCCAGTTTTAGGTGAGATTAATTTTTTTTGATTAATTTAGTAATTTTATTTTACTGATAATGTTTGTTGCCAGTTAAATCACCATGATTACCATGGTTTGCCATTTTTTAGATGGCAAACGATTTTAACCATGTAATAATATAACCATTGTAATGCTTATATTATTTGAAAAAAATATATATAATAAAAGATTTATTTGGAGAACTAAAGTCTTGCCTTTGTATAAGGCAAGACTTTTGTTTTCCAAATAAAAGAAAAATGTTTAAGAAAATACAGTGAGAGAGCCAAGTTAATGACTCACTTGTTATTAGATTGACTTTTCCAATTACAGTTACAATTGTGTGTTCCAAATAATATATCCATAGTAATGTTACTTTTTTTTTTTTTTTTTGTTAGACAATATCTCCATGTTAGATCATTTCAATATACAGTGGACAACATCTCATTCAAAGGTTTGGTATTTTTTAAATAATTGTAAATATGTAAAAAATATGTAAAAAAAATTGATCATTATCCCTTGTAATGTGATGGTCTACTATGACTTTTACAGTTGATTTTTTTTTTTTTGAATTTAATATTATATTGATTTTTTTTCTTTATTGATAGATTAACTCAGCTAATTTGGACGCTTCGCATCATGACTATTATATCTCTAATATGTCTCCTGGTGAAACAGTATTTATAACTGTTTCTGCTTGCAATAAAACTGGTGCTTTAATTGCAAAATCACGTCAGCTGGAAACTCAGACTGTTGCAAATATTGAAACACCAGTACTAAGGGTTGGGTAAGAAACATTTTTTATTCTTTTTATTTATTTATTTTTTGGTCTTTTAGATTTTAGTTTCATATTTAAATTATGTCTTAGTTAAGTCTAGTTTTGGTATTTAACCTTCTTAGAATATTTTCAATTGTAAATCAAAAAACTAATGTTTAATTTTAGATCTTGTTCTGGTGCAGTTCTTAACATAGAGTGGAAAACTCCAAAAGTGTATGGTGATGCTCTGATAGAAAAGTATGTGCTTCGATTAGATGGTGTTGACTATGACGCTGATGTTAACAAAGATGCAAATACATATCAATTCATTTCCTGTGAACCTTGTTGCACTTACAGTTTTCAACTACAGGTGTTATATTAATTTGGCTTATATATTCATAAACCTCTATGTTTAATACTATTACACACACAGACACACACACACACGCATATATATATATATATATATATATATATATATATATATATATATATATATATATATATATATATATATATGTATATATATATATATATATATATATATATATACATATATATATATATATATTTATATATATATATCAGGCTATTAGTACAAAAACTGGGTACAGTAGTGAGTTTTCAAAAGAACTATTTGTTACATGCCCTGGTGCAATTGAACCAGAACTTTGTCGTATTAAAACTCCTGTTGTAAACTGCATCAAAGTATGCTGGAAAGCACCAGAACTAAAAGGGAATGCCCAAGTTGCAAATTTTTGGGTGTGTAAAATAAATTTTATTAATTTTTGAGTTAATTTATAAATAAAGAAGAAATATTTTTTAATCATTTTTATTTGTTTTTATTTTTTATTTTTATAGGTTATAATTTTTGTTATTAAATTATTACTATTTTACTTATTATTTTAGTTTTTATATTTTAGGTTTATTATTCTCCAGCACATAGTGGTATTTTTCAAGTAACAGCAAGTGAAGTCATTAACCATCCTGGAGCTATTGCACATGGGCCTCTGTCAAATAAAGTTTATGAAGATAGTTTGACAGGAATTAATCCATGTGATATGTACAATGTTGTTTTACAAGTTGATTTATTGCCAGGTAATATAGCTTTCCAGGTTTTTATCTGTTGATCAATAAACAAAAGCACAAGTTTTTTTTATCGATTTTTATTTATATTCTCAACTTTTAGTCAAAAATGACCAATTTTTTTTTTTTTTTCAGCGGACTGCAGTAGTATTTTTTCATCACCTCTACGAACCAAAGCAGCTAGTCCTCCTAACCCACCAGCGATCAGTGCACAAATTCTTGGAATGGAAGAGAGAATTTTTTTAGAAGAGCTTTTGCAAAAGCTTATATCTGTTAGAGATAGGTGCGTTTAAGTTAATTTATTATGCTCTGCCTATTTCGCTCAGTTATTGTTTTTTTGTTTTGCAATATTTTTTAATTAGTTAGTTGTATTCAAACTTTTAGAATGATGATTTGATATGTTTAGAGTTTTGAACTTGCAACAAAAGAAATATTCAAATTAAATAAATTTTTAAAGTTATATCATACTTTGTACATCTGTTTTGTAAGCCCAATGGAATTATAAAATGCAGACAATATTAAAAAAATCAGGGATTATTTGACTACATGGATTAGTTTCTGAGTGTGTTTAATATTAGAGATTTTTATGAATTATTATTTATGGAATTAGTCATGGCATTTAATAACAAAATCACTTTTAAAATTTTTTTATTAATAATATGTAATAACATATTATTAATAAAAAAATTAATAAATAAATAAAGTAAATAAAAATAAAGATAAATAAGTTGATAATAAAACTTTTAAATAAAGATATTTTTCATACCAATGACAACCAACTTGTTTTAATACATTAAAATATATATAGTAAAATTTTTTTACTCTGTACTGTATTTTTAATTTATGAAAAATTAAATTACGGAAATATTAAGTGTTAAAATGTAAATTAACCTTATCATATTTTAAACTTTATCAGAAAGAGACTTTTCACCAAGAAATTTTTTTTTATATGAAATTAAAAAATAACTTCCAGTTATTTATTAATTGTGATTAAGATTATTGATTATTTGCCTATGATGATAATAATCACAAGATTACACAATTAGATCTTTAAGCTAGAGAAAAAAAAAGACAAATTTTCAAAATACCATAAGTACCATAGGTATTTTTAATGCAGTAGTAGATTTGTGGTAGAACTTTTGGCTTACAATCAAGACATTCAAGGTTCAAATCCACTCTACACCTTTGAAAGTACACATATATATACACAGATATATATATATATATATATATATATGTGTATATATATATATATATATATATATATATATATATATATATATATATATATATATATATATATATATATATATATATATATATATGTATATATATATGTATATATGTATATATATATATATATATGTATATATATATATATATATATATATATATATATATATATATATTTATATATATATATATTTTAATGTATATAAAAATATATATACACACACACATAAGTTTAAGTATATACATATACAGTATCGGACAAAACGAGTGCAACCAAATAATGCTAATTTAGTTTCTTTATATAAAAGTGCTGCATTTTTTCAATTTAGAGAAATAACTATGTAACTGTTTAGAGACAAAGTTCTTTAAGTTTTATTCACCACAAAGTTCATTATTTGTACACGAAAATTAATAAATTAATCAAAAGTATTAAAAAAAGTTGATTTCCTTCTGGACAAAACAAGTGCAACTCGACAAAATGTTGACCAAGCTGTATTTTGCTATCAATATTTTGTGGCGAATCCTTTGTTGTCGATCACAGCCTTGCATCTTCGAGGCATAGATTTGATCAGGTGATCAATGAAACTTTGTGGAATTGCTGCCCAGGCCTTTTGGATTTGTTCAAACAGTTGATCCTTATTACGAACACCTTCACTATTAATTCTGCGGTTGACGATCTCCCAACGGTTCTCAATAGGGTTGAGATCCGGAGATTGAGGCGGCCAATCCATCACCGATAGGTGGTTGTCTTGAAACCACTGCTTGACTACTTTTGCAGTGTGTTTTGGATCGTTGTCTTGCTGAAAAACCCATTTTATTGGCATATTCCATTCAGCATGAGGTAACATAACATCTTTCAGGATATTTTTATACATGAAACGGTCCATTATTCCATCGTTTCGATGTATTGGACCTAGATCGTTAGCAGAAAAACACCCCCAGACCATTACATTGCCTCCACCATGCTTTACAGTCTTATGGCAGTAACGTAAATCGAGGCATTTTCCGGCCGGTCAACGTACACGGCAAATGCCTCGCTCCCAATGATGTTGAACTTCGATTCATTACTGAACAGGATAGTTAGCCATTTCTGTATATTCCATTCAATATGAGATGCAGCAAACAGGAGTCTTTTCTTCTGGTTTTTTAGTGAAATCAGCGGTTTCTTTGCAGGGCGTCGAGAAAACAATCCGGCTTCAACAGCACGTCGCCTGATTGTTCGGTCCGATACAGGCAGCTCTAATTGCTTTTGTATCTCGACTGATGATATCCAGGGATCCTTCTTGACGGATCTGACGATCATAGAATCCTCTCTAGAAGTGGTGGAATGCGGTCTTCCACCTTTGTTATCTGCTGCCAACTTCGCCGTAGAACAATATTTGAACATAGTCTTGATACGGTCCATTTTTTCACGCAATATTTATCACAAATACTTTTTTGTGACATTCCACTTACGTAATCGCCAATAATTTTCTTTCTTAGTTCCAACTTTGCACTTGAAGTCATAAAAATAATAAAAATAAATAATCACGCTTCTCAAGGCTTACCGTGTTACATTTATCTTGTGATGATACAATAATGCTCTGTGGAACACAATGTCTTGGTTGGATGTGGACTGTATTGATGTAATGAAACACTTGTTGTATTTCACTTCTTGTATTGATGTTCTTTGATAAAACACTTTGATAAAACTCACTTCGATAAACTGTCTTGATAATACTGGCTGATTGACTTCCATATACTGACTGAATTAAATGTCGATTTACATGTCTCTTATATAGTAAAATGAACCTGTGTGAACCTGTTCTAGAAGATTCTAGATGCTTCTTTTTGATTCTTCTGGAAGCTTCTGGATGCTTCTGAATGTTTCTGGATACTTCTGGATGCTACTGGATGCTTCCAGATGCTTCTTCTGGAAACTTCTGGACGCTTCTGCATGCTTCTGGAAACTTCTGGATACTTTCTTTAATTATTAAAAAACTTCCGTGACGTTGACACGGACCAGACTTAAGAAAATGAAACAAACCAAAAAAGTTACACTTGTTTTGTCCGTTGCAAAATGGCACTTGTCAACGAAACTCTGCCTGTGTGCTGTCACCTGTCAGCTGATTGCTCATGTCATGGCATGCTATGATTCTAGAACTGAACTGAACTGTTTGCTGTAGTAGTATAGTACGTTTCGTTTTTAAGACATGTAAAATTAGGAACACTTTTTAGCATTGTTCGATGTTGGTTGCAAGTTTTTTGTCCAATACTGTATATATATATATATATATATATATATATATATATATATATATATATATATATATATATATATATATATATATATATATATATATATATATATATATATATATATATATATATATATATATATACACACATGTATAAATTAGATTGTGTCGTGAAGTCAACAGCTTAAGAAGTACAGTAATAATAAAACATGTTGCTGATCGAGATTATGAACTGACTCGTCTTTTTCATATTCTTTCTAAAATTGATGTACGAATCAGGCAAGTTATGAAAGAAATAAAAACCTACACAGGTATGGTTTATTTTTTATTCACTTGGTATTGAAAATACTCAATTAAGATGTTTTATAGTTTCTATATTTGTGAGCTTTTTTAATTTTCTCATTATCACGCCATTACTACCACCATAATCACTTCAATCCACCTTATGATTGTCACCATCTTTGTCATCATTATAATCAACATCATTATAATTTTTTTTTCATAAGAATTGTTTTTTTAGTTATATGTAGTTATATTAGTTATATAGTTACATTTATAAATTTTAGGTCAGGTAAAAGTTTTGTTATCATGGAACTTCCCTGGCCATGATGAAGACGCTACTGCAAGTGGATTTCAAGTGCTTATTGACAATAAGCAGTATGGTCCTGATTTGTCAGTTCATACTAATAGTGCTGTTGTTGAGGTTTTTGAATTTAATGTTAAAAATATTGTAACATTTTGATTTTGTTTAAATCACCTGAATTGTTAATTCTGATACTGCCAAATTAGATTAACAAATATTAAACACATATAACAACCATAAAACATTAAACACATATTACAAACATAAAACATTAAACACATATAACAAACATAAAACATTAAACACCTATAACATTATGAAATAAGTGGTTTGATCATGTTCTGTTAAATTTATCTAAAATTATTTGTGATGTTTTTTTTTTATCAAGTTGCCATGCGATACCAAAGTACACATGATTAGTGTTATTACCACAACACAGCATCCTGTTGGTAGTAGTGGGTATTCGAACACTGTTAGTATAAACAGTGATGAGTTCCTTCCATTTTCATTTTTTTGTTACTTTGAGAGTCACATTAAAGGAGCTGGGTAAGAATTTTTTTTAGATATTTTATTTTTCAGCTAATTTCACAATAATACATACAATCCTGCTTAAATTTTTAAACTCAGGATCTATTTGGCATGAGTCTTACATTGAATAAAATTTTAAATAAATTGGCACCTTTTTTTGAGGCTTTAATAAGGTGATTACATTTAAAAAAAAAAAAATTTCTAAAACAAAAAAGTGCGGCCGAGGCACAGTGGTTAGAGCGCTTGCTTTATAAGCTGGAGATCGAGGTTCGAAACGAGCTTTGGACATATTTTCGTGTCACAGTAAGGAAGGAGGCATGAACTTCCTGGTTAAATGCACTTCCGCAGTACTCTGTGACAAGACCGTTAGGTCTTCTTGGGGCACTTAAATATTAAAAAAAAAAAAAAAAATGAAATAATAGTAATAAAGAATAAAAGAAAAATTCTTATTTATTGTGTTATTAATGAATGAGTGAGTATAATAAGTAATGACAACATGGTCGTTGCAATACAACTTCATATAATACAAATATAACACAAAAATGCTTGAAAACGCATTTTTTTGATTTTTTCTATCTTCATTACTCAAATATTGTAATATATTATGATCAATGCAACTTCATATATCTACATCACTATTGCTATCTGTTTATGTTAAAGAATATGGCAATAATCAATCTGGTAAAGTTTTTTTCCACTTAATGTTTTTTGAATGTTTTCAGTAAAACAGAAACAGAAAAAATTGTTTTCATTAACTGCAGTCCATATATTTTTGATTGGGATAAGATCTGGTTATCTAAACCAATCAAAAATGTATGGACTTTGCTTTAAGGTCATTTGATTACCTTGCAATCTAATTTTCTGTTTGTTTCTACCATTATTTATTTTTTTAACCATATTAATATGGTTTATGCTTTGTAGTAAGAAACATTTTGTTCCAAAAACCATTCAGAGTTGTCCGTTTAAAAATTTGTGTTTATTGGAATTGTTTTCTTGAGTTTTAATGTACTGATTCATTCTTTTTTCAAATAAGCAAAGACAAATTGATCTATCTTAAGTAATCCATATTCATACTCCACCACCTTCACCATCATCCACTTCACCACATTGAAATTGTAGAGCAATAAAGCAAGTATGGTATTTTTTTGAACAAAAAAATTATTTTGGTTTCAGACAGAAAAATTTGGTTCATCACTAAATATGATTTTTTTAAATTTGAAATCTTTTTCACAAAAAGATTTATAAATTATAAGACACCTTTAGATTTTGGTCAATTAATCTTCCTCCAACTGTCGGTATTAAAGTCAGCTTTTCATGAGCTTGCTTGTGCTTGTGCTTTTTTGCTCAACTGAAATTTTGGGCATATGTTGTGTTTAGAGTGTGGGTTTTAATGAAATTTAAATTTGAGTGTAATACATTTTTGGGCCCAAAAAAACCTTGTAATTTTTTTATTTTTTTTTTAATCAAATTTTTAGTTTTTTTTTGGATCAAGGATTTTAAAGATCAATTTTAATGCTTACATACTGACCATCTTGCATACTGACCATCTTGCATACTGACCATCTTGCTTCCGTTTTGGGCATTTGATGTAACTAACATGATTTTTTTGGTTATTTTATATATGAAATACCCAAAAATTTATAAATTTAGAAAACAAAAAGTCTGATCAGCTTAATAAATGTAAAAAATAAAAATCTCAAATTAGAACTTTAATAACTTCTGTCACAGGTTGTGTTCATAAGAACAAATAAGAACCCATCCTTGAGGAGGGAGACAAACCATATATAGCTTTATCAATATTTTATAGCAATAATGCAAATAGTGAAAATTTTTAAGCAATTATACTCGACAGCGTTAGCTTGAGTAAGCTGTTCATTATAATCAGTGGGAAGGGGGGTTGTTATTTCTTCTATAACATTAAAAAGTAAAGAAAATAGTTAAATAGTGCTATTGTTGTTGATACCCCCTCTCCTTTGTTCATTCTCTCCGTTGTAAATAATCCCTCTTGTAAATATTCTTTAAAGTATATATATTCTAAAATACAATTTGTTAGTGTTATTGTTTTTTATTTAAGATATTCTCAATCGAGTTGCTGTAGTTATGAAAATATCCTAAATTTGGACTCAAGCCGAAAATATGATAAACCAGGAAAACCAATTCCTTATCGTGGCTTTATAACAAATGGTGTTGCTGCTCCATTAGTACAAGGTGTTGAAATTAGAAGCTTGGAATGGAAACCATTGGTGGAGAAATCTGGGAAACCGACATTTATTTTGTTTTGGACAAACTGGTAAAACTTGATATTTGTTCACTTCAAGCACTTCAAAAAGTTTATTGAATTTATGTTTATTTTTCTTTATAAATATTATAATTCCTTCTTATTCTAGGTGTCGACCATCTGTTCGGCTTCTTCATCTTCTGACTAAATATGCTGATGAAAATCCATACAATGTAATTTCCTAGTTCTATTATAGCTATTCATTTTTTTCATTTTATTCATTTTTTGTTGTTATTTTAATTTTTGTTGTTATTTTACTAGATTTAAACACATTTTTAATGTTAATTTAGTTTGCTTTTGTAACTTGCTGCACTCATAGTGGTGAATCTTCCAAATCTCATTTGTCAAAGCTGCAAGAAATTTACAATGAAAATGGTTGGTCAGATATGTCGTCAGTCCGTCACTTATGCACCTGTGAACAAAACGTTGATAGTCTTATTGTACGGCGTAGTATATCTGGCAATAACCTCTCTCTACCTACAACCGCTGAACTATTTAACATTATAGGAGTACCATCCATAGTTGTTTTGGACGCAAAAGGCAGATTTATTACATTTTATTTACATTTTTGATCATTTTGAAAAGTGCTTTTTACAGTTTATGTTGAGTTACGCTGTGTGTTGCTATGTTCTCTCATTCATACTTTGTAGCAGTAATGATGTGAATTCCTGAATGGAAATAAACACGTGATAAAATATATTTATTAGTTTTTTTTTATGATAGGTTATGTATCTTGGCAAGGAAGAATATGTGCATTAAACCGTCAATATTTTGGTAACTTTGTATCTCACGTATGGAGTCAGGTAGTTCATCAACCATGCGAGGTTAGTTAAAGAAATTTTTTTAACTTTTAAATAATTTAGGTTGCATTGTAACGTTATCAACTTTTTCAAATGAGTTTAAAGATAAGAAAAATTTGGCTGTGTACTAAGTTTTATATAAGTGTATATAGTTATTACATATCGTAACCTAGACAATATACACTTATATACACTAGATGTATAGCGTATCAGTCGTGCTGAATTTGTAAAAAGCAATATATAAATGTATTAATTGTAAAGCTTTTTTATAAGTATTATATATATTTTATAAAGTTTTAAACCAATGTTAAATAAGTAATACTTACAAAACCGACAACAAAAATTTTTTGAAGCGATAACAAAACGAAAAAAGCGACATCTAAAATCGTTTTAAACGACTTTAAAAAAATGGAAAAATTTTTCAATAGGTTCGAGATTGCTGTTTGTGCACAGCTGAATCACGCCAAGAACGTTATCTTGTTGATGAAGATCTTATGAATGATCTGGTTGATACGTTACCGCATTCCAAGTCTAAAGCAACGAAAAAATCAGTTACAGGTTTATCACAGGCTAATCGAGGACGGAAGAATTTAAAGACCAAACCTCCTAAATTTTACAATCCATATGAGGAAGAAAGCATTCATGAACTTTTTACTCGGAGTCGCAAAGCTAAACGTAGCAATTCGATATTTCCATTAATAGAATCAGATCGAAATTTAATACGAATTGAACCCCCTAAAAAGATTACTCCGTCTAGCGAAACTAACACCTTGAGGTCATTAGCATCAATAAGTTAAAACTTTTGTTACTTTTAACTGTTTGTGAGCATAAACATGTTTGTGAGCATGAACTACCCATAATTATGTACTGGAATTTACTTTAAGTTCATTGAGTATGTGCTTAAATTACTTAATTAGAAGTAAAAATTGTAATAAGAAATATGATAAGCATGATTCCTAATATAAATGTGTAATATAAAAAATATAATTTGTAAATAGCTAAAGAAAAAAAAAAGATTAACTGATTTTAACTTTTGTTTTCCTTTTAATTCGAGCAACCTCAACTCAACAACATAAACAACCTCAACTGGGCATAAACGTGGGCGTAAAACAACCTCAACTACAAAATTGATCTTTTTCAGAAATGAAGATACGATTTTTCATTCGTTAAATCTTTCATTAATCTTTATGAGTTATGAGTCCAAAACAACAACTCTTATAACATGACACTGTTGTCGACTTGTTTTTGTTTCAGACTTTAAAGCTGTAGAGTTAAGATTTCCTAAAAAGTAGTTGTCTTTTTTTTTCTTTATATTTTTTTATAAAAAAATAAACACTCTATTCGTGTAGTATGATCCATTAATAATTTGAACCTACCAGCCTTCAAACACCGTTCTGTTACATATAGACATAAGTCTATAAAACATCAAAGTATAAAATCAAGCTTTCCAGTCAAACTATGTATAAAAAACAATTTAATCTACTCTTTCCTAAATAAACAAATTTAATATATTCAAAAAATATGTGTATGTACTTAAGTGTGTGTGTGCGCGCGCGTATTGTATATATGTGTGTATTACTAGTATTATTAGATTATTATTTTTGTCATGACTATTGTTATTAATATTATTGGAGTTATCTTTATTATTGTTATTATTACTTCCTCCACTCGTATTAACCCGTTAATAGTCCATGCCGTACTATTACGCAAACTTAAAGTGATTTCCAAATGTCCATGCCGTAATATTACGCAAACTAAAAGTGTTTCCAAATGTCCATGCCGTAATATTACGCAAACTAAAAGTGTTTCCAAATGTCCATGCCGTAATATTACGCAAACTAAAAGTGTTTCCAAATGTCCATGCCGTAATATTACGGTTTTATGCATCTCCTTATATTCCCTTTTTGTTCATCAGTAATTATGCGTCTTCTTGTCACAATTTATTACTACATAATTACAGAGCTTTTGTTTCAATAATTCACTTTAACACGTGTTCACTTAAATTTTAAATAAAACAAATAAGTAAGTTCTTTCGGTGCAAAAATAATTATCAAAAAGTAAATATTTACTCACGAAATGATAGAAAATTATACATTTGATGAATCAATAATGAAAACATATATTTGATAAATGATTATTAAAAATAATAATAAAAGATTAATGCTCAAAGTAGGTGTTTGTAACATACCACACACGTGTAGAACGTGATGTAGGACTTTGTGCAGCTCCATGCTTTTCCAATTATCATACAAAAAGTGAATATCAGTGAATGCATTTTTTAAATTTTGTGCTTATGTAGTATGATTTATATGTTCTTAAACTTGAATAATAACATTTTGTAGTAATTAATAATTTTAAAAATAGTAAAAAACTTTATTCTATTAGTAAAAAAACACGATGATTTTAAAAACACGGGACATTTAGAGACAACTTCACAAACATAAGCTTTACTAATAGCGACCGTATTTTAAAAATAACAAGGGACTGTTGAAGGGTTAATTCTATTACGGCTGTTTAACTATATATATTATATAATTTTTTTTTTTTTTTTTTTTTTTTAGTTAATAAAAATATGATTTTATTTTTTTTAATAATTAGACTGCAACTATTAACATTTAGGCTTGCTTACTCTAACTTTTGATGTTGTTACTTGCTTACTCTAACTTGGTTTTGATGTTGTTTTATTAAGTAGACACTGACTATAGTCAAAGTGCTGTCTTTTTATTACAGTAGACAAACTTCAAAAATTTCTCATCAAATTCGTGAATTGCTTTTCCATCGTCCACGCAAGACGTCACACAGCAAAGAATGAACACTATTCGTACAACATGCAGTAATATCAACAATAACTAATTAAACAATTAGGCAAACAATATCGGTTAAAAGAAGAACAAGGGTATATTGATGCACTTATTTTTCATTTCATCAAAGTTATATTCCTGTTTGTATTCACTAAGTCCAATACAATCATCAAATCAAGAAAATTGTTTAAAAATTTTAAGTTTGTCACATCGTTTGCTAAGTTATATTTCTACACCAGTCTTCTGAAAGAGTTATATTGCAACCAAATCCCTAATATTGTCAGAAAAATTTCAAAAATATGTCAACAAGTCTAAAAAGAAGCGTATTTTCATAACAATTTTAAAAATAATATTCGTTTTTGATCAAAATGAATAATTTTTATATTATTGATAAAAAAAAACATTTTCTTCAAAGTCTTTTAAGAATCTTTTTTTTACAATATTTTTTGTTAATAAATTTTAGAAAAATTATTTTTGTTTTTAAAAATCTCTATAAAAATGCTCTTCTTTTAAGACCCTGGTGGACATCAATTTGAAAAAAATTTTTCTGACAATATTAAGAATTTTATCTTTTTTTTTTTTTTTTCTGTTTAACATAGTATAATTATTTTTACAATGCTCGTTTAAATATATAAAAAATAAATTATGTTACAAGAGTATACACTAGTATTACAATAAAATAAGGTTAAAACAGATAGGAGCTCAAAGAAGATAAGGATAACATTACGTTATCGCAATCTTTTCATTGAATCCCTTTTAAAAGAATAATAAATCGTAGATTTATATAATAAATAAGAAGAGTAATAAATCGTTTTAATAAATCCTAAATATACAGCATTAATATCGAGTATAATATAAATATAAAACTCATAATAAATATACAAAGAGATCGTATAGAAGTATATAACACGTATAATATAAAGCTCGTATTAAGAAGTATATAAACACGTATAATATAAAGCTCGTATTAAGAAGTATATAAACACGTATAATATAAAGCTCGTATTAAGAAGTATATAAACACGTATAATATAAAGCTCGTATTAAGAAGTATATAAACACATATAATATAAAGCTCGTATTAAGAAGTATATAAACACATATAATATAAAGCTCGTATTAAGAAGCAAATAAGTAGCAAAGTTACCGGTAAAATAGTCAAACAAACAAAAAATTAATTAGATGAAATCAAAATAATTTTTTAATTATTGAGATCATTACATTTTAAAAATTTCTTTTTTTGCTTGAAACTTAAATGAACTTAAGGACTTCACCGTAAACTTAAAATCCTTTTGACATTCATTCCATACATTAGGTCCTCGATAAGATATACAACATTCTGAGAGTTTGTCACATTTCCGAGGCAATTTATTGTTAATGTTTCTATTTGATCTTAGATTATACTTATCATTTAGCTTTATTTCGAACTTATCATCAAAATTTACAGGTAAAAGATTGTTGTAGTACCTATACATAAAAATTAGATGCTGATAGATTTTCATATCTTTCATAAGAGGTTTTGCATGTTCACGTTTAAATTTAGAGTATATGATTCGGCAAGCGTGTTTTTGTAGCTTATAAAATTTTTCAAGTTTTGTTTTATGCGTACTTGCCCATGATATATTAGCATAGTTAATGAAACAGTGAAACAGTCCAAAATATATATCAATTTGAGACTTGAAATATTCACGTATGGGCGGACTCGATACATTACGCCAATAGTTCTGGTGATTTTTATTGAATATAGTTTATCTGGGGAAGCCAGGATAAACTTTCATCGACAAGAATTCCTAGGAACTTTATACTTGTTTGCTTTTTAATTAATTTATCATTTAAATAAAGTTCCGGCAACTTAAGTGGAATGTTTAATTCTTGTTTGTTTTTTTATGAAATAGAGTATAATTTGTTTTCTCAACATTAAGTGACAGTTTGTTTGCCCTAAACCAAATATTAACTTTATGTAATTCCATATTCATATCTGAATAGAGATGTTTAATATTATTATTGGTAAGAAATAGATTTGCATCATCTGCAAACATTATACATAAATAAGGAATAGGAGCGGACCAAGGATTGATCCCTGCGGTACTCCGCATACAACATTTAATGTTCCGGATTGTTCATTATGAACATATTGCTTACTATCTGTAAGATAACTTTTTATCCAGGAATATGTTGTATTATTTATACAGTAATGCTTCATTTTTTCTAAGAGAATGCAATGGTCAACTGTATTGAATGCTTTAGATAGATCTATAGATACTCCTAAAGTATATTTGCTATTGTTAAAACCATTAGTTATATGGTTGACTATTTCAATAATTGCATGTTCAGTTGAGTGATTTTTCTGGAACCCGAATTGTTTTGGGTAAAACAAACTGTTTATAGTGAAATACTCGAATATTCTATTATAAATTACGCGTTCAAACAATTTTGAGAATACAGAAAGTAATGATATAGGTCTATAGTTTGTTATGTCCGAATGATCGTTGCATTTGTAAATTGGGATTATTTTAGCTATTTTAAGAGCATCAGGGAAAATACCGAACTTTAATGAAAGTTTCAGTATAAGAAACAAAGGTTTGCTTAAGTTAGTTTTGTTAAAAATCACTAAATTACTTGAGATTTCATCATATCCTGGGGATTTTTTTTTTTTTAAAGAAGAGTATACTTTTTCAAATTCTTTATAATTTAATTCATTATCATATAATATTTTGTTATTTGAGGTTTTAAATGATTCTGATGTGGCCAATATTTTTTTGGCAAGTTTAGGTCCAACATTTGTGAAATACTTGTTGAACTCTTTTGAGATTAGGTTTTGACAGAATTTTTTTTTTTTTTTTTTTGTAATTATTTATTTTGCCGTTTAAAAATGTTTACATTGCAAATACATTTATATAAACTATTGGCTGGAGCAAGAAGAAGGCGTATTCAGCCTTATCGCCGAGCCCCATTTAAAAAAAAAATAATAGCAATAAATTCTACATTACCGTAACGTAAAAATATATAATATATAAAAATAACAAATAGAAATGAAAACCGAAAATAACTAATATAATTAGAAATTAAAAAAATTTTTTTTTTTTTTTTTTTTTTTAAGAAGTGTTGAAAACAATTGCTAAAATGTTTAACAAATATATTAATAAAAAATAAAAAGTCAAAAAAATAAAATTTCTTGAGGATAAAAGACAATAAGAAATGAAATTTCATAATTAATATAATCACTAGATAAATTATTAACATCATCAGTGATATTGTATCTATATATTTTTTATTTTAAATATTTTGTATTAATTTAAATTAATCGTTGATACAATTAAATCTATTTTTTATATGATTGTTTTTAGTTTAAAATAAACATTTAAAGTTGGAAATATCCATGAATAATAATAATTGTTTTGATTCGTCCTTAAATTGCTCTAATGTAGTCTGTTTATGGTTAACAATATCTGGAAACTTTTTCCACAGAATATATCAGTGCTGTCAATATTAATTCTCTTAGGCAGTGAAGGAGCAATATTTTTGTCTTTTCCGATGATGTTATTAATTATGGACCATGTTTTTTTACTATTAAATTGGCAATTCGAGATTAGCCTACTGAAATAACTTTGCATTTTTGATTAGTGATTGGTAAAAGTATTTATATTTTTTGTAATTTAGTTCATTATTTGTGTTTTTATTTTTTAGAAATTTGTTATATAGTTTTTGCTTTTTTTTTAAGCATTTGAATAGCGATTTGGTCATCCATGGGTTAGCAATAGCTTTTGCTTATCTCAAATGCTAAAGATTTGAACCCAAATATCTTTACAATTTGACGTGATGGTGAAAAACGAGTTGCATATTTGATAATACTTATATTAAGATAAAAAACAAAACAATTATGATTCTTCAGGTAATTGTGGGTGCATATAGAAAAACGGGGCAAGATGGAGAATGGGGGTGAGATGGATTTTCATATAACAACTCACCAAAAACATTTAAAAATGGATAAAAAGAAACTGTCTTTATTTCTTGTATTTCAAAACACCAATTGATTTATATTATTTATTTGCGCTTTAAAAAAATACTTCGGTTTCGGTTATAATAATGGATGTTGTCTTTCAGGTATAACTTTTTGCAACGCGTGTTTTCTTGTGCTAGTCTGAGGAGTTGGTTGTTTTTAAAAATTTGCAAAGTTTTAGACAAAAAAACCATAGAAACCATGTTGCTCCGGTCACGTGGCTAGATAACAAATTTATGAATTTTACATTTTAATTTTTATTGCAAATTTTTCTACTTGCAAACTCAATGAATCATAACGATAAAACAGTGACAAAGTACTATTACTTCATGGGTTTTCATAATTTTCACTATCTTGCCCCGCCCTCATGTGGTTAAAAAAAAAAAAAGGTTAAACAACGATTAAATTTTAAAATACGAAATAATTATAAATTCCAAGTCTCTTTGACCTAATCACTTTAATTTGACCACCTGCATTACCTAGTCACGACCTACTATAAGATTTCATAAAAGAGCGTGTTATTAGCATAGGCTAACTCCAAGATGTTATGAGCCATAGTATTTCTTTGTTAATGGCTTTTATGAATGCATGCATGCAATTTTGATTTTCCGATGTTAATTTATACAGCATAAGTTTCATATTAAAGTAATTTTCGCAAACTTTGATTATGCGTAGCTAGTTAACTATGTTATAAGGTCTCTTAACTATTTTGAGTTTTGTTATAGCGTCTTTTTTGCACGACTTTCCCCAACGATATTGTTGTCAATATCGTTGGGGAAAGTTGTGCAAAAAAGACGCAAATCAATAGCAAAAAATTCGGAAATTTTCAAAAAAATTAAATGAACTTTAAGTGAATTTCCGGAAACTCCTAAAAAAAATCATCTATGAATTTAATATCGGTGCAAAATTGATACAAAAAGATTGAGAACAAATTCATAGATTCAGCTTAAGAAAAGCCAAAATATGCCCTTAAGTTTGAGAAAAGACAAAACACGGCCCCAATGTTAAAACTATTTTTAATTTTACTTGTTTGCTCATTTTAATCCCTTATTATCAATAATTCGTTTTTTGAAATTTCAACTTTTTTGCGAATTTAAAAAATTTCTTTTTATATAGTTATGTAACCTTTCAGATAAAGTTTTTGATTCTTAATATATATATATATATATATATATATATATATATATATATATATATATATATATATATATATATATATATATATATATATATATATATATATTAGTCAAAATCTGAATTACCGAATACGATATAATAGAGTATTACCGAATATCGATAGAATAGAGTTTATGAATAAATTTCATTTAATTAAAATCAATTACATTTTAAGGAAATATTTGGAGAAAAGTTCAACAAAGAGATTAGTTACTGGAGTTTTTTATACAATATAACATATATATATTTATATATATATATATATATATAAATATATAAAACACTATAAATAACGTCATTCAGCATTGTCAGATTCGTCATCACTTTTTTCAATTTCATAGTCATTTAATACTAATGCGGCATTATCCTCATTAGAATTTTTTTCTTAAGCTTTGAAACTCTCGAGTGTCACAAAAAAAAAAAAAAAAAAGCAAAAAAAAAAATTTGTTTTTAGAAAATAAACAAAACACTATAAATAACATTATATTATAAAGCTAATTGCAATTATAAAAAAAAGTATAAAAGTGCAATATAAAAATAATTTAAAAAAAATTGAAATAAAAATTAAATTATAGCTAAAGAAAATTTTGACACAAATATTTGATATTTTGTTGTCGAAATTATAACTTGGAATCGTTGTCATTCGTTTGACCATCTTCGTCATTTTATATATTCTTTAAAATCAAAAGTTTACAAAAAACAGAAAATTCTTTCATAATTATCAAACTTTACTTTTAAAACCAAAACCTAACTTCCGGAAACCCGGAAACGCATTTGGATGCTTTTTGAAATAAAGAAAGCTCCCAACAACCAAAATAGCCAAAATCACAAAGCAAACAACTACGCCAATTATAATGTTTCGAGTTTTATAGTCTTTGTTTTTCCGTGCAATGTAAACACCACCTAAAAAAATCAGGAAAAAAGTAAAACCTATACAATGGTATTTGTTCAAACGCTTAACTTTTTCGCTTACCTTTCGATGTTTGAAACTGAGCAAGCGTACTACTTAAAGAAGTAACAGGGATATTTTGCCAGTTAACAAAATTCTCAGAACGATAAATTGTGACATCACTTGAAAATACTTTCATTTTCATGGTTACTTCTGCTCCGTTTGCAAGCTGACCAAAAGGAGTTACTTGCAAAAAGTTACTACCGTCCGTATTTCCAACATTAACATATCCTCCTAAATCAAGCTCATTTAATGAAAACAAAATCATTATTTCTGAAACTTGATTAAACAAGTCTTTACTTATATATAATGTACTAAACAGGTTAAATAATGCCATTTTTTCTTGTAGGTACACTATCTCCATTTACATATCAAGCTAGCTTGATATGTAAATAGAGTTAGAGTACCTAGAAGAAAAAACTAAATATAAGATGTGATAAGTTTTTTTAATTATTATATGGGGTAATTTGATGTATGTTGCTTAAATATCAGAAGTTATGTTAAATGCAATTAACTTAGAGCTAGCTTTAAGTTAATTGTAATAATTATAAGTTTATAACCAAAATTAATAATTTTCAATAAATTTTGCATAAAGTAATATTTCAGTTTGAGTTGCTGCAGCATAAGCATTTATTAAACTAAAAGATTATAAATCTAACTTAAAAAAAAAACTTGAAAATTTTATCAGTGGAAAAACAACATTGAGGTTGTAAACTTGTTTTCTCAAGTTAGTAATAAAGATGAAATAAAATATTTATTCATTTTTATAAAACTAAATGATTATACCCCTCAACTACAGCAAAAATTTAGGATAAAACAATTTTAAATCATGGATTCAATGAGAAAATCGTTTGGGGACACATCCATAAAGTATGTTCCAGTAAAACTACTAACTTAGAACCCTTCTTTTCCATTGCATGCACCAGTATGTTATCAACGCCCCCGTCCTTAAACTTCCGCTGTACAAATTTGCATACAATACTTTTGTTAAAAAAAAATCAAGATTTAGGAGAGATAGAAACCGAGAAATAGTCAAATCGCGTAACTACTTGCTGTCTTTAACACCTCTGCCGTTTGCATGCTTCGTATGTTTTTGGGCACTCTGTACCCATACATGCGTAGGTACTTTATGGAAGACTCTATTCAGAAAATATATAAACAAAAAAAATTCAAGGATGTTTTGTTATAAAATTGGGTAGCTATGATGGAGTTAAGACTCGTGAACTGCTCAGCTTATATACTTCTACAAAATTTATATATATATATATATATATATATATATATATATATATATATATATATATATATATATATATATATATATATATATATATATATATATATATATATATATATCAATTTTACCTCTTATACCTCTATTACCTCTAATACCTCTTAAAAAATTATATAAAAAAAAAAAAAAAAAATTATAAAAACAAATGACCAAATTAAACTATCCCCATTCCAAAGAAAATTATTTCATAATTACTTTCTGTAACTTCCCGTTAACAAAAAAATATAGTAATTAAAAATTTTTTATAATAATTTATAACTTCCTGTAAAATATTTTTTTCTATAAATTGACTTTTTTTTGAGATTTAGTAACTCTTCCTGATGATCCAGCAATGGTGAAACTTCAAGTCGAAGATAAAAGTTAGATAAGTGTTTTTTACTAATTTATTATTGCTCTGTTCTTTAAGAACATTGAGCACTCTATTTGTAAAATACACTAACATAATTTACATATATATATATATATACAGAGGCGTAGAAAGAATTTTTTGGTGTTCGAGATAGGTAACTTCCAGACATAGAGCAAACTCCAAACATTTATATGTTTATACTTATGTCAAATAATGATTGTTTGCAAAAAACTGCGATGATTGGAAGCTGGGAACAAAAAAGCCCCAAAATTTTCGCCCCCCCTGCCCCAACCGTGAGAGCAACAAGTTGAGGAAGTATTTTTTGTACTATTCTTAACTAGACTTATATTCATCGATAAATTTTAAGTTTCATAGTATTATCTATTAGCGTTTAGAAATTATTACCATATAAAATTTGCAGCCCCCTGAAGTTGAGGGGGGTTTAAACTTTATATGGTCATAATTTTTGAACGCTAAAATATTTTAAAATGAAATCTAAAATTTATCGATGAATATAAGTCTAGTTAAGAATAGTACAAAAAATACTTCATCAACTTGGTGCTCTCACGTTTGGGGCAGGGGGGGGGGGGCGAAGATTTTGGGGCTTTTTTGTACCCAGCCTCCAATCATCGCAATTTTTTGCAAACCGTCATTATTTGACATAAGTATAAGCATATAAATGTTTGGAGTTTGCTCCATGTCTAGAGTTACCTATCTCGAACACCAAAAAATTCTTTCTACGCCTATGTATATATATATATATATATATATATATATATATATATATATATATATATATATATATATATATATATATATATATATATATATATATATATATATATATATATATATATATATATATATATAGTTCTATAGTTTGTTGGCTTTAGGAAGAGCGGAAGGAAAAAAGTGATTCTTACGCCAACACATACGTCACTTTTAATTACTTTTGACTTTCGTCCAACATTTCCGTGTTGGACGAAAGTTAAAACCATTAATTTAATTACAAATTAATCGTTTTTTAAAAAAACCACAAAAACGCAAATTTAATTGACCAGAATGTTTTTAAAAACATTCTGAATGTTTTTATAACATTTTGAATGTTTTTAACAATATAAACAATGTTTTTATTTTTATTTTTTTTAATAAAATGTTTTTATTTTTATTTTTTTTAATAAAATGTTTTTATTTTTATTTTTTTTACTGTAAATCATGCGCGGAGTGTTGCTACATCGACTATCTTATAGCCTGACTCGCAAGGGAGTGCTGCTACATCGACTGACAAATAGCCTGACTCGCAAGGGAGTGCTGCTACATCGACTGACAAATAGCCTGACTCGCAAGGGAGTGCTGCTACATCGACTGACAAATAGCCTGACCCGCAAGGGAGTGCTGCTACATTGACTGAGGGTTTGGTTGGGGCAGGCAGTCTATCATTATTAAAAAAAAAATTCCGGTCTTGCATTTTAATTTTTACTTTTTGTCAACAAAATATCGAAAAAACTTTCGGACAACATCTAAGGGTTCTATATATATTTATATATATATATATATATATATATATATATATATATATATATATATATATATATATATATATATATATATATATTATATATATATATATATATATATATATATATATATATATATATATATATATATATATATATATATATATACATATATATATATACATATATATATATGTATATATATATGTATATATGTATATATATATATATACATATATATACATATATATATACATATATATATACATATAAATATATATATATATATATATATATATATATATATATATATATATATCACTGCATTTTTAAGGGTTCATTGGTTTGATTACAAGGTTGGTATTGAAGTTGACTCTTTCTGCGCAGTTTTGAACAAAATGTGCTTTAAGCTGTTTAGTGTGTTTCTTAGGTTGAAGACTGTAGTTTGAACACTTAGAGTTTAGTTAACGCTAAGGGACTGTGAAATCTTTTATCTTCCTGCTGATAAATGTGCTTCATATGTAACTTCTTGAATTCAGGCTGGCATGAAATCTTTTATTCTCTCTTGAGGATTCCAAGTCAAGCCTCACCCTTATACATGGATTTAATTTTATTGTGCTGTTGCAATTTCCAATTGTAACCATTACTTCCATATCAATTGCTAAAAACCATTGTAAAAAGGTTTTGTCATGCGCCAAAACCTGCTATTCTCAGGTCACGAAATCTATTATTGATCTCAAAAATTAGGCTTCTAAGACTTCTGGAAATTTTTAAGAGTGTCTATAATAAGAGCGAATATGTTATTCCACCTCTCTTGCATGGTTCAGATTTTGTTACCTCACCTAAATACAATGCTGAACTGCTTGCTAAGAACATCATCAATCTGATCTCTTCATTCCACTAATTACATCCTACCTGATATAGCTAACAAACAGGTCCATTGCTTGACATTCGCACCACTTCAGTTTCTGTCTCTGAAATGATTTCCTGCTTAGACTCTTTTACAGCTTGTGGTCTGGACAACATATTTGTTATAGTCTTGCAGAAGTGTTTGTCAGAGTTCATCTATATTTTCAAAACTATTTAACAAGTGCTTATCAGAGCTCATCTATATTTTCAAAACTATTTAACAAAGTATTTGTTAAATAGTTTTTTTAAATTTTGAAAATAGGGTTAAAATAAGGCACATTTTATCCCTATTTTCAAAAACTCTGGAAAGCAATCTGACTTGTCTAACTACTATCCCATTAGTCTTCTTCCTGTCATAGGCAAGGTTTTTGAGTCTTTAATTAAAAAACACCTAATCTATCATTTTAAATCTAATAACTTACTTTCTGATTATCAATATGGATATCGATCTTCTCATTTTACTGCTGATTTGTTAACGGTAATAACTGATAGGTATTTCTTTTTACGGTGTATCAGGTAAAATCTTTAAGATTATTAAATCCTTTTTTACTAAATGTACTATAAAAGTTGTCCTTGATGGACAGCACTGTTCTTAATTTTCTGTAACTTCAGGAGTTCCTCAAGGTTCTCCCTTTGGCCCTATACTTGTTTTAATTTACATCAAAAATCTCCCAGAAATTCTCACATCTAAGATGTTATTATTTGCTGATAATACTACCATTTATTCTTGTCTTAATAAGAAGCTAAAACTCTCTTTTTTGGATTGTTTGGAATTGGTGTTTATACTTGAAAAGGATCTCACTTCTGCTACAACATATGGCTCTCAGTGGCTGGTGAACTTTAACTCAAATAAAA
>NC_088933.1:24275000-24385000 GCF_038396675.1 Hydra vulgaris | reverse complement strand
ATATCTACAACAATTTGTACGCAATACAAAATGCACTAAATCTTAGTATTGCAGGATAGAGTTGTTAACCGGAATATTTCGTACAATTCCGGAAAAATGAAATTCTTTCGAAAGGATATTGAGAATCAGGAATTTTTTTTTTTTGTACCAAATTTTACGAAACAAAAAAACCCGACGATGTTCATTTTGCAAATGCTACTTACGAAATGTCGCCTTTCGCAAGTTGAATTATGAAATAAAACTATTTTGCTACATATGAAAATAGCGCTTACGGAAGTCGCACTTGCAGAACGAGCTCTTTCGCTGAACGACATTTTGAAGTCTATAAAAAAATTTTGTTGGCCAAACTGATATAATTGTAAAAATTAAAATTTTTATATACCAAAATGTTTATAATAAAATTTTTTTTTCAGTATTGCAACATATGAACATTTTAAGGATTTATTTTTTGAAATAATGATAAAAAACCAAATTTCTTTCGAAACGAAACTCTTTCACACTGAAACTTGCGAAACAATTTCATAACGGAAAAACACTTACGAAACGCGGCATATTAAAAATATTTAATTACGTTTTATGAATCAAATACGTATAACTAACTAGGTAACTAAAATACTAATTATTATAAGTATAATGATATTGATAAGTTTCAGTTAGTAAATTTTTATAAATAAACCTAGATTTTCATAAAATATACTAAAAATGTCTTTCAATGAACAAGAGTTAAATAGTGAACATAACTTGATCAACATAAACTTTCCCATTTTGGGGAAAAAAAGAAAATTTAGAGCATGTAAGTCATTTGTTTGGGATCATGTAGATTTGCCTCAAATAGTAAATCGGTCAAAAAAAAAAAGGTTATTATCGAACTAATTTTTACTGTAAACTTGTCGTTAGTTTAACTCAAAGGCAGTTTTTCTCTTATTCCTTTCTTTATATTCATTACTTACCCGAAGTTGTGAGAGAGCAGTTAATTAGTCCCTGAGTCAGTAAGTTAATGGAAAAAAAGAGACGGTTTTATACGAATAAAATTGCGTGATTGGGAAACAATGCTGTTGTTGAAATCAAAAAAAGATATAGCTCATGTAATCAATCCTAAAAAATAACTACTCCATAAAGTACGTACGCTTTAAATTTGATCCTCCCCTCCCTGAAAATTTTAAAGCTCTGGCTATTTTGGAGAGCAGTAAAAATTTAGTTGCAAGATTTTGCAGCAAAAAAGCGGGTACATAAAATACAACCCTTTCCTGAGTCTTCGCCTCGGAAAACAATTTAAACATGGAAGCTCACCAGGACTATACAAGCGCTGAAAGTTTTAGAGCTGTAACTAGTCTGAAAATTAGTGATAAAAATAATAAAAAATGTAATGGAACCAAATATTTTACTAAGTTTTTATATAGTATACCTAAGTTTTTATAAATAGTAAACATCCATTTCTGCAAAGCTAAAGACAATAAACAACCGAATGTCGGAAGTGAACCAAAGTCGGTACTTGATAAATATTAATGCATGTAAACACTGGTATAGGGACATGTTGCGGAGGAAGCGTTGTCCTTTCCCTCAAAACTAACTTAAAGTTTCAGTTTTTTCTATTTAAATTTTAGCTGCCTAATTTTCTTAACCTTTATATATATATATATATATAAGTCACTGTATATATATATATATATATATATATATATATATATATATATATATATATATATATATATATACACAAGTATATATATATATATATACACAAGTATATATATATATATATATATATATATATATATATATACATACACATATATATATATATATATATATATATATATATATATATATATATATATATATATATATATATATATATATATATACATATATTGTCCTTTCCGTCAAACTAACTCAAAGTTTCAGTTTTTTTATTTAGGTTGTAGTTGCGTTAGGGCCCCCTTATGTTCTGTTTCAGCAACTCCTTCCCCCCTCCCCCGCCGTCGTCCTAACTTTCTTAATCTTTCAAGGTCACTGTATATATATATATATTTATATACACACTAAAAAATAAAGGTATAATTTTTTAGTTATGGTAGGATATGTGATATACCCTTAGTAAGGTATAATTTTTTACCTTATAAGGTAGAAAATTATACCTTTAAGTTAGAAAATTGTATGACAAATAATTGTTTTTATTATAATTTTCTACCCTAAAAGGTAGAAAATTATACCTTACTAAGGATATATCACATATCCTACCCTAAGGTAGAAATTTCTATCTTTTTTTTAGTGTGTGTGTGTATATATATATATTTATATATATATATATATATATATATATATATATATATATATATATATATATATATATATATATATATATATATATATATATATATATATATGTAAAAACTATTGAAGAATCATTTAACAATATTATTTTATTTAAATAATAAATAATAACATTTTTTTGTATAACAGTTTAATGAATGCTTTCGAGTTTATTCTGTAAGCACACATTCCAAAACGCTCCTTCCATAAGGAACTGTTTCGCAAGTATTCTTTCGAAATGATTTGTTTCGCAAATTTCTTTTCGTAAAGAGCTATTATGGAATAATTTTTTTTTTTTTGTATAACGCATTACGGAAGGTGAATTTGCAAAAGAACAACTTCCGCGATAGCAACTTGAAATACAGAAGATAAAAATGCGAAATTTTCGTAAGTTTTTGTTTACGGCGAACAACCCTATTGCAGGATTAGATTTTGTGAAATAAAATGGAATTGCAATGCTTACTTTTCCATCACACTGTACACACAGGTTGCAGCCCATGTATAAGATTTACGGTCCACTCAAAAACTATATAAATACTGCTATGAGTTAATGGGTGTTAATGAATCCTGGAAAAATCATTACAATATACAATATTCTAAAAATAGTAAAAATTATTATTCCACAGGCTGCATCTCACTACAATATTTTGAGAGGTTTTGCTGCAACTGATACTTATGCATTAAATTTTGATATTTTTTTCCTAAATTTTGTCCTATACCCTATCACTTCAATAATTTTTAAAAATTCAATCATACAACATAAATGTATTAGATGTAATTATCTCTCTAAATGTATTATCTCTCTAAAGCAGGTGCAAGGTTAGTCATCAAAAAGAGGGAAAAAAAGCACAAGAATTAAAAAAGAGTATTTGTGACATCTGTGCTTCATAAAACACTAATTAAAACATTATCTGTAAAATAAATGATTAAGGTTGTCTAGAAAAGGCTGTCTGGTTGTCTGATTGAGAAAGACAAGGTATTTGAGTTTTAGAGCCAGCAAGGCCAATGGTACTAGAGCCAAAACAGTGTTACGAGCCAATAACAATAGTATTAATTAATGGATAAATAAAAAGTACTAAGTCAATTTTATCAAAAACAACATCAAAAATAGTGTCAAATAGAGAATGATAAAGAAAACAAAAAGGACTGATGGTGATCATTACAAAAAAGTTTATTGGCCCCCAATATTCTTAAGCAGCCTAAATGATTGCAAACAAGAGCTTTTATATATCGCAGGTTTTATTGCTTACAAACTTCCAGAATTACATTCAATTTTAGAAGAAAAAGACACCTTTGATATGTTTCAAAAATATGGAACGCTGACCCACCTAGCAAGACATTGTTTTTTTTTTTGCAGATTCGGAATCTGCATAAAGTTCTTCCCCGAAAGTAACCCTGCCGTTTTTGAAATTAAAAAAAAAAAAAAAAACGGTGAATATCATTTTAAAAGATAAAATATATGTTTTATAAAGTAGACAAGAAGATATAAATTTTCTCAATAATCAGAAAGAATTGCATATTTGAAAAAAAACACGCAAAAAATTTTTTTGCGCATCAATTGAAAAATTTGCTTTAGGTAGGTATTATCTAGATATAAAGGATAAAAAAAGTTATGGTTTTTTTCCTTCTTCTATTAACATTTTATTAACAGTTTATTCTATTAACATTAAAGAAAGAAATCAATCAATTTTATTATAATCTTTCTCCTTTTTTGTATAATACAAATATGATTGCAAGCTGAAAATATATATTTGATAATCTAAAGTCCTGTGTGATTATAGTACAAAACTTCTAAAATAGAAATAAAAATAAAAAACTCATATAATAAAAATATAAAACTCAAAAAATAAAAACAAAACATTAAATATATACATACATACATATATATCAGGCCTTGTTACGAGATTTCGCTGCGTAGCGAAAACGCGTAACGCATTTCTAAGTAACTCAACTCAGCAAATATATTTTGCATCATTAGAAGTTATATTGCGTCACTAGCGTCTTTTCAAGTACCGCTCTGTAATTAAAGTTATTTTATTAACGCGTTAAAAATCATACAAACAGTTGTTTTTTTTCTCACTATAACAAAAGTTACAAATAAAATCTAAGTTCTTATTAAAAAAATCATTTTTATTATTTTTTTTAAATATGAACTAAATTTTATTTTGAAAAAAAATATTTTTTTCATGAAACGTAAAATATTTGTTTATTTTCTTATGATTTTATATTTGGTTTTTGGTTATTTTATTAACTGTTAAAACATTTTTTCTTATTTAATTTGTGAACTCTTTTTAATAATGTTTTTAAACAATAAAGTTTTTTTTTGTTATTTATCAGTTACCGATAACATATTCGTGATCATAATTTATTTTCATAAATTAAATGAACGTCATTAAAACTTTACGTTATTGAATTAACAATAAACAAAATATCTTATTAATAAAATATTTACATCAAAATAAATCGTGCATTTTTTAAACTTATTATGACTAAAAATAATTTTTATATTTAAAAGGAATTTATATATTTAATTCCTTAAGATAAAACTTAAAACACTTTTTTTTTTAAACAAATTTTTAATAACAAAAAAAAAATTATGAAGCAAACTGTTTCTTTAACAAAAAAATCTATTATTTTACAATTGCGGTTAAATGCTTTTACTTACGACTTTATTTCTTCTGAATAAACGGTTAACGGTAATCAAAAGATAATTTAAATATTCTAAAAGATTTTTGCGTAGCGCAAAACTGCTGAACGCGTAGGCAAATCGCCTTTTCGCAAGCAAAATGCGAGCTGCGTAGCGCTTCTTAACAAGGCCTGATATATATATATATATATATATATATATATATATATATATATACACATATATACATACATATATATATATATATAATAAATTATCGTGAGAGTGAAAAATTACATCAAATAATGTTTTCCTAACATTCCATAGTATAATTCCTGAGGGAATGGTAAAGTCAGATTTCAAATGCTGGGTTTATTAATAACATTGGAAACTATTACAACTATTGATGATATAGCTATAAAAAGCCTGTTAGAATCGCCATAGAGGCTAACAACTGACTGCAAAATGCCGCATTCAGTTCACATTAAGAGAAATAATCGAGAAAAGCAATATCTTAATCATTCTCATCAGGAAAAATATGAATTGAAAATTGAAGGAGTGAAGAGACACTAATTGGAAGCATATATAAGAATCGTCAAAGGATTCAAACCTGATTTTATTAATAGGTGAATTGATGTGTATGCATACCCCCAAGTCAAGCATGTGATTTTTGGAGTCTTTGCGAATCAAAGGATCCATCAACACTGAGATCTGAAAAAGGAACAGTGGAATTTAAATTAGTCTTACAAAGAGCAAGCAAGTCTGGTGAATTTTACAAGAGAAATTTTGTAAGATTCAACTGATGGAAAGTTGTCTGACAGACCAAGAATATTTGTAAAAGAAAAACAGTTAGGTGATGGTAAAACAGTTAGGTGGTGGGGATGGTTTTTATGTTTAATATTTTGGGTTACTTTTAGGTTTTACTTTTAACTGAGGTTTAAAGAAAACTTGACTTATTTAAAGATAGAGCACAGCGCAGTAATTGATCTATACAGTTGTCTCAATCCTGCTAATTAACCCAGAGGGTTAATTAACAGGTTGAGACAAAACTGGAAAATTAAAAATTAAAAAACGACAACTGGAAAATAAAAAATTTTAACAAATCAAAAAGTGTCCCCTTCTAATACCTGGCTTTTGATCTGTAAAACACATTTATGAAGAAAAAAGTCACTGGTTACTAGTTTTAGCCAAGAGACTTGGGTTTAAGCCTCAAAATGTAAAATTTTTGACATTTTATTGGTTAAAAATGCACACAAAAAAAAAGAAACCATAAATAAATTATAAAATAAGCTACAAGCATCAATTAGGTACCAAATAATGCAAAACAAAATATAGAACATTGTTTATTGAAATAACATTTTTTTTCTAAAAGCTTTATTTATGAAGTTATTGCCTAAAATCTAAATTTTTTATTGTTTTTTAGTTGAAATAATGAGGTATATTACAAACATTTGGGATTCTTTCAATAGTTTTAAATCAACAATTTCAATAAAACAATTTAAAATCACTTTTTGATGTGAAATTTTTGATTAATTTTCTGTATGTAATTTTGTTTCAAATAACTTCATCTCTGCGACCATGTCCATCAGCAGAAGCTAAAGCTTCTGTAACAAGTTTTACATGTTTTTCAACATTTTGGCTGTGACACTCATATCTTAACTACAGCGGTTTTGCTATAAATTCGCAAATAAGCAAAAAGCTTCAGATTTTTAGTAGATTTAAAAAAAGATTTGGCATGCTAATTTTAGCCAATGAGAATGGTTTATAAGTCTAACTTCTAAAAAGGCCAAATCATCAATTATGTTCTCTGTGATTACACCCCAACAGATGCGATAAGCATAATATTGGTCAGTCTATAAAACAAATGACTTTATTGTCTGGTATAACAAATTTTGGATTTAGAGTTAACCATAACTTAGCAGCACCCCATTTGGAAACATTACCATTCAGCTGTGAGCCAATGGCTACAGAAAATTTATCTTTCCCTTTGGTAGTTCTATCAATTTCCAAGAAATTATGCCTTAAAGGTAACTTTTAAATTCAAGACACCTCAAAGGTAACATTTAGATGCAAAATGCAAACATCCCACTTTAATTGAACTCCTAGAAAAACTTCTAAATATTTAATGGAGCCATGCGAATGACCAATATTAACATTGGTTTCATCTGCCTTTACTAACTTCAGTCTTGTTTGAAGCTCTGTTCCTAATAGTGTTTTGAATATTCCATGTGCTACATCTATTCCATTGGCACTTTTTGGTGTGATGTTATCAAAGTAAAAGTCACCTGAAAATAGAAATTTCTATTAAAATAAATACAGAATGTTTTACAAATGCAGGTAATTTAATTTTCATAAATTATAGATGCTTAAATGGAACATCAAATAATTGATTTGCCTCATATATAAATCCTGCTGAATCTGTTTCATACTTTCATACTCAATTCTTTTTGTCATATTTAACAAATTTATAAAAATTGTAACTGCTAAGTTTTGTTTTAACCCTAATGACAGATGAACAAACACAATTTACCCATATATTGAATAGTTCTACACTAACATCTCTATGAACACAGCTCTATTGTTTTTAAAGCAAAGAAATCTTTCAACTACTTGCTTTAAAGTGGGAAGTTTTCCAAAAGGAAGTTCTTTTAACAGTTTAAAGCATTTATCCAAAATGTATTTATTTGATTTATTTAATGTTTTTCTTGTTGACATCTTGATTATATTTATTTAATGATGTATTTGAAAAACAACCAAATAGATATTAAATCTGTCAATTATTGGAAAAAAAGTCTATTTGTCTTAAGTTTTCTGTAAATAATTTTTTAATTTTAGATGTTACAAGAAAATATCATAGAATAAAAATTGTGTCGGTAGAAAAAAAATTGGGTTGGCTAAAACTGATAACCACATGGTTTTTTGTTATAAATCTTCATGTTGCATCCAAAGTCAAGTAATTATAGTGTCACTTTTTTATTTTTAAGTTTCAGCCCACCCTAATAAATATATATATATATATAATTATATATATACATATATATATATATATATATATATATATATATATATATATATATATATATATATATATATATATATATATATATATATATATATAATATAGTTGTCATAACATATAATAGCAATATGTAATATAATAATAATTAATAAAAAAGATATATTTATGATTTAAAACAAATCTACCATAAGAGTTTATAATTTTATGTCCATCATCTGTTGACCATTCCTCTACAGAAATCTGAATTGCGCTTTCAAGCCGCCCTGGTGGTATCCAAACCCCTTGTTGACTATTAAATCAAAATGTTGCAATTTAAATCAATTTATAATCCATCAATCTTCAACTTAATAATTTAAAATCATCAATCTGTTTTTAATAACTTAATAATGAATTGTCTATTATTAAATTATCAAATTTTAAATTGTAATGTTTAAAATTTTAAGATATAAATAAAAATAAAGAAACAATAACTAGACAACATCAAAAATTTATGTTAAAAAAATTCTAACGCAAAATGTTTTACTTATTATCAATAGTAACTGTTCCACCACTAAACCCGATTTGTGCCATAAAAATCCGGCCTGTCTTTACAACAAGCTTTCCCTTTTGACTACGATTTGAAAAATTATTATTTCTCGTACACATGTAATAATAAGTTCCATTTCCATTGCTTGTCAATTTTCGTGGGCCTAGATCAAAATATGTTCCAGCGTCATCCAATTCTGACATTTTCCCACCATACTGACCTAAAACAAAACTATAGTGAGCACAAAAGATATCAACAGCGTTGATAACAATTATTATAAACATTTAAGCTAAAAATAAAAAACTTAAAATATACTTTTTATTTAAAATCATTAATTGCTAAATGCTTCAATTGTTTTAAATGTTAGTAAATATTAGAAAGTCATACAAAATTAACATGCACAAACAATATTCACAAATATTGTAAGCATTAAATATAGTAAATATATAAAAAATAATTAACTAGATAAAAAATGTACAACAATATCAAAATTAAATTAAAAAAAAAAAAAAAAGTTCAAAAAAAAATTGCTCTAATATAAATTTTTATTTTATTAAATATAAAATATTACTAAACTAACAAAAAATACTAATAAAAAAAATAGCAACAACAAAAAAAAAGTTTTTAAAAAAAGATTTGTTTATTTATTTGTGAACTTAAAAAATAAACTTTTATCAAGCAATTGATTCAAAAAAAGTTTATTTTTAAATTGACAATTAATTTTTGATAAAATAACTTTAGTAATTTGTCCTACTTCATTTTTTGAAGGGTTCAAAAGGCACATAGATGAGTTAATAATGAAGTTTTCCTTTTGGTCTTAATTCCAAATCACAATTTTTTTTTTTTTTTTTTGTGTTAATTCACCTCCTCAAGGCCACTACAGACAAGGAGGCTACTTATTTATGGTATGAACCCTCTCTCAACTCTATAACTCCGAAACACGAACCTTGACGAACAAGGCCGCTGCGCGGAGAAACGAGTTAAGCGCAGTATTACCAGGGACGTAGTGGGGATCGAACGCGGAACCTCTCGCTTATGAAGTGAGCGCTCTACCACTACACTACTACCGCAAACTCAAAACAATACCACAAAATCAACAAAAAAAACATTGTTAACGTAATATCATTTGGTACAACCCTCCGTTCAGCTTGAATGTCAAAACAAAAATAGGGAACCATTTTCTAGCCCTAATTGACTTACATTTCCACATGCTACATAAAATATTCAACCAAAATTCTATTAAAATCAGCTACAGTTGCATGCCTAACCTAAACTCGATCATAAATTCACATAATTTCAAAATTTTGCAAACAAAAATTAATTAAAAACCAACCAATGTAACTGCCTAGTTAAAGCATTTCGCCTTTTGAACAACCAGTGTTTGTCTAACAAAAGTCCACCAAGCAACCATAAGTCCAGTGATCATGAACATAATAAAAAAAGTATACTTTGACATTAGTCATACACCATTTAAATTAAGATACCCAAACCCTCTCAAATCATTTGTATCAGTTAAGTATAGAAATGACACAGAACTCTTAAGGAAATATGAGCTTAAAAGACCAAAATATAAAGCGCATTATAAAATGAATAAAAACAATAAAAACATTCACTATTATTTTTGATAAGTAAATATTAAGTAATCACCTTTTCTTCAACAATGGCAATCTGTCTAATCTAGATTTATTTTACATTTAGCCATTTAGTCCTGATTATGACATCAAACTAGTCTTATAACAAATATTTTTTTGGACAGGCGAAACTTTGAGGAGCTGTAAGCAGCTCAATAAAACCCAACTTTAGTGTGGTAAGGGTCAGAGGAGCTTTTTAACCTCGTAGTAATCTTTCTAGTAATGATGTAACAATAAAAATTTCTAGTAATGATGTAACAATAAAAATACTTAGTTTCATGGACTGAATAAAATAGGTTAACACTTGGAAGAGCATCTAGTTATAAATATCTGCTTCAAAACCACATAATGTGAAGTTTCAAACAGAAAATACCATACCACTTGTTTCACATGCTAACAAAAGGCATGTCTATAACTGAAATGTTGGGCTCAGTTAAGTCACTAGTCAAAAATAAATCATTGCTCAGCTCAACTCATGGATCTGAACACCTATCTGATAACTAGTGAGTGCCAGTGTAAAAAATAGAGCAAAATTGAAGATTAATTCAGTTGATTCTATGCAAGAAAAAAGTAAAGAGATGTCAAAAATTCAAGTAGAAGAAACTTAGGCATGCTGCTAATAAGAGATTTACTGGAAAGGTGGCAGTGTTAAGAATATTGGATATGATGATTACTGGTACAAACTTTTCTGGGTTAGATAGATGCAAAGGAGTCAATCTCAGGTGTTGATATTTTAGAAGCAAAAAAAATTATAAATCATGTAATTAAGGTGAATGAATGTGTAATTAAATGAATGTGTGTTTGAGTGAATGAAAAAGTGATGGCTATCTATGGGAGGAGGAGGAGGGAGGGTAAGTGTGGTAGATAAGAAGGGTCAGTGCCTAATATAGTTTGAATATATGCACCTCAAACAAGTCAAGAAAAAAAGAATGAACTTTACATTGTTATTGGTAATATTATTGTTGAAGAAAATAAAAAGCTAATTCTATGTGGAGACATTAAATAAGATTATTCATTAGAACACATGACATATTCGAAAGGACACACAAGCCCATATCGTTGGATACTAAGAACATGCTCCAAAATAAATTATGTAACAGTGAACGACATTAACATAACTCAAATAAAAAACTTATATAGCAAAATAACAATAAGATTTGCAATTAATGCAAACACAATTTTTTTAAATTGTATGAAGTAATTCTACTCTTAAAGATTCTGATTGACTTAACAAAGTTGAAAGGAACTGATTTCAAATGTTAACAAATTAGTAAGAGAAACTATATTTGCAAATATCTAGTCAACATTGTTGTTTGCACATCATATGTTTATGGCCTCGCATGCTGTTTTTGTTGTCAATAACCAAATAAAGCAACTGAGTTCAGCTATAGCAGGATTTTTTTGTGAAACAATTTTGCACATCATCAACTGTCGATTATTAGTTCAATATGATATGAAAACCAAACATTAGCCTAACATTAGCCTAAGATATATAGTGAAGGTTCCTACTGATGTACTATGATCGTTGAGATTTTTTAAAATGCTCTAAGATTAGCAGCATGCAACACATGAAGTAGGTTTTTTTTAATTAGGGTGAGATCTAGAGTTACATAACAAAGATCTTTCAAATTAGAAGACCAAGCAAAATATACCTATATTTTTCAAATAAAAAAGACCAAGCTAAAATATGATCTCTTAACATATAGTAAAAATCATTACATTTTATCAATGAGGGAGGTATAATCCTATGTACGAAACACTTGCTGATAGCAGTAGGCAGTTGCCATGTTACTGACCTAACATTAATAATATATACATATATCATTTGATAATGAACTTCCAACAATAACTTGTTGACATCTATCAGTGAGATATGTGGCAATCTAATTTATTAAATTACCTTTAATGTTAAACAAAGCAAGTTTGACTAATAATAGGCTACTAGGTTAAAATGTAGCTACTAGGTTATGGTGAGTTAAATCAATAATATTTATTTGTTAAAATTGGAGAAACAAAAGCTTGAAGCCATTGTTGAATTACAGTATTTAACTTAAAGCGGAATATTTAAAACAAGATCTAGTTTTTTTAGAAGAGTACTTGGTGTTCTATTGTACTGGATTTACTAGGGGATGTACTGGGTTTGCATCTAATTCAAGTTACTATACATATAATATACTCAAGTTACTATACAATATACTGTCTCAACAGAAAAATTAAAGGCCTCAACATAAATAGAGCCGTTAACAAAACTATCAATATTTTGTGAGCACTTGTTATTTTCAGTATAAACACCTTCCAAGAATTTATTAAACACATCAGTGGTTTTTATATTGCTAAAAACTCCAAATTGTTGTTTCTGCTTTCATACGGTACCTCCTTTTATGATTATTTAGTTGTTAACATAGTTGAAGAACTTACTAATTTATGATTACTTAGTTTATTGTTAACATAGTTAAAGAACTTACTAATTTTATGATTACTTAGTTTATTGTTAACATAGTTAAAGAACTTACTAATTTTATGATTACTTAGTTAAATCTGAAGTAAAGAAATCTTTATAAGTAAAAGCAGAATAGGAAAATCTACAATTGCTACTATCTATTTTTGATAGATAACATTTCGGCAACATTTTTTGCTTACCTTTTTTCTATATCTTTTTTTTGGAAAAAGTAGAAAAAACAAAGAGCAATAAAAAACAGATTGCTGCCCCAACCTAAACTCTTAGTTAATGCAGCCCCCAAAAGACTGTTTATCAAAGTATGCAATAATATATATATATATATATATATATATATATATATATATATATATATATATATATATATATATATATATATATATATATATATATATATATATTGGTAATAAAACATCTTTTAAAAACTTCACTTTTAACTAAGCTTGATTCTTAACCTTACTTAAAATTAAAGTTAAGTTAAATAAAAAAATTAGGACATATCAGAGACATGTATATACTTTTATTTATTTTTTATTTACATATCTTTAAAACTAATAGCATAACAAGTAATGAATTGTACAATTTTATATGTCATTAAATACAAACAAAAGGTTGCTAAAAATGCAGGTAGAAGAACATATTATTTATGTATTGAAAAGACAATGGAGCTCCCAATGTTTGATGGTAGGTAGAGGTCGCTGACATCATCACAAAAAATACGGAGATATTTTTTAATAAAAGATTTTTGATAGGTGGTAGTCTTTGCAGTGCTCAGAGCAAACGGAATTCTGTTTGTGTTTCTACTGCTGGTGTGAGCTAATTTAGTGGCTATGGGCATAAGTCAGCAAGAATCATTTTAAGGATATTAATACAAATCTTTTCCTGTTTCTCTTCAATGGTAAAACTATTATTGAAGCCACTTGAATTGGTTACATCAATTCCAACAATGTTTAGGGCATTTTTACAGGAGCTCTATATAACAAGTAGCTTTAGTAATAGCATAAGATCTGTAGACTTGCAGAAGGTTGGGCTGAGTATGTCCAATTTGATTAAGGCATTTTAGTTGATATGGTACTAATTTTACATTATTGTGCACTTTTGCCTATTGCTTATCCCAATCTAGATTCTCATTAAGCATGATTCTAAGGTATATGTGGCTGTTGACTATTTCCAGCTCAATATTAATAAGTACAAGAGAAGGCATAGCTTGAATTTCGAAGCACCTGGGATTAACTCTAATGATTTTACATTTAGAGCTATTAAGTTTCATTCCATTGACAGCAGACCATAGTGCAATGGCATCTACAATGAATTGAGGTAAGTTGGCAGGAACTTTATTGTAGATTATATAAGTTAGGATGTTGTCAGCATATTTTTGGAAAATGGCTTCAGGTGGGAAATAGACATTAATGTCAGAAATAAAGAGAATGAAAAGAATTGAACCAAGAAATACACCAGCTTCAATACATTTCCAGTCAGTGGTTCTATATCATTTGTTTTAATTCTTTGGTGACAGTTAAATAAGTAAGCTGCAATCCAGAAAGTGAGCCAGCTAGGTAGAATTATCATTAACTTTATCAGTAATTTGTCATGACTGACAAGATCAAATACTTTTGCAAAATCGAATAATACAAAAAAAAATGATTTTTTATTATCTTTAGCCTGACTCCAGTCCTCTATAATTTGAATAATAGCATCCCTTGTACAGTGTCCTGGAAGGAAACCGAAGCGTTTGTTTGAGACCCATATGTGCTTGGTGCAATGGACAATGAAATTGGTAATAAAGTGTTGAAAAACTTTGCATAATGCAGATGTAATGGCAACCGAACGGTAGTCATTAGATGAGAGCGGGTTAGATATTTTAGGAATTGGTGTTATGTTGGCTGATTTCCATTGGTCAGGTAAGTAACTGTTTTCTAAGTGATTAAATAAGATACAGAGTGATGGGGTAATTTCAAATGAACCAGATTTGAGTAAAAGCAGAGAAATATCATCTGGTCATGATGATCCTATCTTTAGTTTGCTGAGTTGGTTGAGAATGTTACCAAATGTAAAAATGGAGTTAATAGGTGGGTTTGCTTATTGGTTGATGAAGACGAGAGTTTAGGCTGTTTCTTGAACAGATGTCTTGAACAGAAAGTATAGAATAATAAAAATTCTTTCAAGCAGCAGAGTTGGGGTCAAATACGAATTTGTATTTTGTGAAATAGGCTAAATTAGCGTATTTGTATTCGCATTGTGTTTGATTAAAAAATTTCTTAAATATGTTTTTGTATTTGTATTTGATTTGAAATGTATTTGCAACTCCATAAACTAGGTTAAACAGTATTTTTTTGGGAAAAACTAAAGTTTTTAAGGGATATTTGTTAGAAGACTTGTTTTTCATTGTTCTATTTAGTAGACCATTTTATCAGCCTTGTTTTGAAAAAATGCTTGTAATTTTTTGAACCAAAAGTATAAATATTTTTATTTGTATTTATATTTGAAAAATCCCGATTGCATATATTTGTATTTAAATTTTGTATATTTATTTAAATTATATTTGTATTTGTAAATCTAGAATTATTGTATTTGTATTTGATCAATTGTATTTGACTCCAACCCTGGCAAGCACTTTGTATTTTATACAGGAGTCAACTATGGTTACATTGTATCAGTGCAACAGTGTCAGCAATTCTACCTGACCCGTAAGCAACCTAGCGGGAAACTGAGCAAATGGATTTATAAAAATTTAGAGGAGGCTGACCAACTACAATGAGGTGATCTGAATTACCAAAGCTAGATAGGGTATTGGACATTTAGGAGTGTTACTTAAGATGATGTCAAGAATAGCTGATTTTCCGGTAGGATGTGCATCAAGGTGAATGAGGTAATAAGAATGACAAAAGAAATCAGTAAGGTAGCCATTTAGATCCCTTGCAAGAAATATTAGTGGTTTGTTGCCCATTGTACAGCAAGTTATGGCTGGCTAAATAAGGTGTGCAAGTTGATAAAATCCATTACGCTGCTAACTTTCAGACCAAAGTAGGATATAAGCACATATCAATAGACAGGAAGTGTATTCTCGGGGGAGGTATTTTGGGTATACACAACCAATTGTTAGTTTAAACACCAAGTTAGACACAGACATTAATTTTATTTGTTCTATTTTATCTGAGTTTTTTATGTTCATGAATATAATAGTACCGCTACCTACGCAATCCTGACATTCAGCGCTTATGTAAATGTAATTATTATTCATTTGGGAAAAAAAAAGCAAATATATTATAGTAAATATTTAAACATATCTTGGTATGGAGAGCCTGATGTAAAGGTAGAGCAAATACAGTAAAAACTAAATAATTAAAAAACTTGATTTATTTTTAACATAACTCCTAGTTTCAGGCAAATTAACAATCATTACGATACTAAAAATCTTAAAAACACCATGACAAAAAAATATATATTAAAAGAGGATACTCCACAGTATTTTTTATATATATTGTTTCACTTGATGATTGCTAATTTGGATGAAACTGTTTAAAATAATAATGTTTAAAACTGTTTAAAATAATAATGTTTGCATGAAAGCATGTTTGAAAAAAATTAAGTTTTCAAACATATATATACAGTCCCACAATATTATGATCTCCTCAAAGTTATTTTAAGGTAATTTTAAGGTAAGTATATTATTATTACTAACTTATTATACAATACGGATATCTATCGAACAAAATAAAAAAAGAAAATTTCTTTATAATCATGACCAATGTGAAGTTAGGTGTGTTTTAAGTCAGCAATGTGAATTTTCATCAATTAAAAAAAAAACGTGATTGATTCGTCACAAACAAAACTTATTTAAAAGTCTGGAATACAAGTTTCGGAGCGCACAATGAGGAGGCGTCTGGCTGAAGATGGTTTAAAATCACACAAACCGGCTAAAAACCAAGGCTAACTCTAGCAATGATAAAAAAGAGATTGCAATGGGCAAAAAATCATAAGTATATGACTGTTGGAAATTGGCAACATGTAAGTTTATCAATTTTGAATAAAATATTGTTAAAAAAGTATTTAAATGTTGACATAAATTTAACTTTAACCAGACTATGATGATTTTTTCAAGTGTGTTTTTTAGGTGAATCAACTTTTGAGATGTTGTTGGACAAAGCCACTTTTGTCCAAAGAAAAATAGCGTCAGTGGTAAAGGCACAGGAAGACTATATATTGTCAATGAGATGATGAACCAAATACAATATCGAGAGGTTCTGGAGAGCCAACTTATACAACTTACTCTCCAAATACAAGAATGGTTTCCAAATGACAATACATTTACATTTATGCATGATAGTGCTCCACGCCATAAAGCTAAAAGGATCACAAACTTTCTGAAAACAAAAAATATCCCCGTTTTAGACTGACCATGGAACTCTCCTGACCTGAATCCGATTGAGAATTTGTGGAACACTCTCAAGAAGGAAATTTCTTCCGAGGTTTCAAAAAACAAAAGGGATTTGATTGAAAAATTACTCTATCATATGCACCATAATGAAAAAATTACGACAACAGCAATATACTGTATTAAAAGTATTCCAGACCGAATAGCTAAAGTCATTTCGTTGAAAGGAGGAATGACAAAATATTAATATTTTTTTAAGATTTTCAATCGAAAAGAGTAATTGTTTGTTAAAATGTGTGTAAATTTATTATGAAATATTACTTTATTATTAAGGAAACATGTTTTATCAATAAAATATAACTAATATTGCAATTGTACTTTTTTTATACTTTTTACAAACCCTTGAAGTTAAAAATACACAAAAATTGTAGGTGATCATAAAATTGTGGCCAAGGACTTTATATATATATGGTATATATATATATATCTTTATATATATATGGTATTATATCTAAAACCTAAAATCAATATGATAACCAATAAGTACTTTTGTGTGCTTATTTTATGCTTAGATAAAAAAGCTCATGGGTAAATTAAAATTAAAACACACACACACACATATATATATATATATATACTATAACTACAAATTGGAACAAAAGTTGTACCAGGATTAAGTATAGCAAGTGATTTTATATCTGCAACGTTTAAACCTAAGAGGTTTCTATTTGGCAATGTCAAACTAGTTGGAATATTATTTCCATATTGACCCTTTTTGTTTTCAATTGAAGCATCTTGTCGAATATTGCCTTTTGGATAAGGTAGATCAGTTAATAAAAGAATGTTTGAACGATCAGATCCAGCTCTTCCTTGTCCTTCGTTATTGTTAGGGTTTGAGTTAGAACCAGTCCATCTAAAACAAAACAAAAATATTTAATTTACATATACTTTTTCACTTTTTTTTTCCATAAAATAAATATCTTGTCAGATATTTTTTGAACGCATCTAAACAATATTGCATCTTAATAATAATACTCTGGTTTTTATTTTTTTAACATTTCCACTTCCAACAAGGCTGCAAGCAACCACTATTAGAGTTGGAAGTTATTGGAAGAGAAAAGATGAAGTTTACAGAGCAAGATAACAATTAACAGTTGACTTTAAAGATTGCAAATTATATGAAGCAGGAAAACAAGATGAAGGGAACGAATTCCAAAGAACTGATGTTCGAGGAAAAAAACTAGACGAATAAGAATTTTAGCAGAACTTATGTTTTACTAGAATGCTCAAAAAAAATTTTTTTGTTATATATATATATATATATATATATATATATATATATATATATATATATATATATATATATATATATATATACATAATATCTATATATATGTATATATTATATTAAAAATTAAAAACAACACCCAGTTCAACATGGTCAACCATAAAAAGTGCTCCTGCTTACAACAATATTACAATGTCTATTTTGCTTATACAAAAAAATAATAACTTTGTTGTACAAAAATACAAAGGAATGATTAAACAAAAAAGATTAGATTAAACCAAAAGACTAGAGTTCTCTAACCTAGCTTTATTTATACAGAAATATTCAAGAAAATATCATATTTTAACCAATAATTGATTGCAATAAGCATGAACCTAAAAGTTGTAGAAAACATGTAGTTTTTATTTATAAAAATAAAATACCATATAGCTCTGTTTTAATTCTAATTTAATTCATCGAGCTATGAAAGACCTGTACTTGAGAAAAATTTAAATATTTGTTTAAATTTAACTGAATATATTTTATTCATCTTAGTTTAAATATAATTTACTTATATATACACATATATATACACACACACACACATATATATAAATACATATATATATATATATATATATATATATATATATATATATATATATATATATATATATATATATATATATATATATATATATATATATATATATATATATATATATATATATATATAAATTAGTAGAAATACTTATCTAACTTTCTTCATCAAGTTGTTTTGCCATCAGTAGGCTCATCAGGACGCCTTTTGTTGAAGAAAATTAGATAAGTTTTTTTACTAATTAATTATTGCTCTGTTCTTTAAGAACATTGAGCACTCTATTTGTAGAATACACTAACATAATTTATATATATATACATACATGCATACATTTTGAATTATCATGTGACAAAATGCTACCATCAGTTGCATTAGTTTAAAATTTTAACAAAATTTGTCTTTGTCTTTTATTTAACAACTGGAAAGTTGTTAATAAAAAACATTTTTTAAAGTTGAATTAAACAATTTTTATAATTTTATAAAATAACATTAGAACACTAGTTTTCATAATTTTTGATGCTAAATTTGTGATTTTGCAATATGTTATAGCGATGTGTTATTTGGATTTTGAATTTGTGATATTGTGAAGTGTTATTGAGATGTTAAATCTGTAATATTATGATGTATTATTTAGTGACCAAACTTATGAAATGGTATCGAAAGTTCGGTCAAACTAGCAGTTCTCATTTGAAATAATATATCAAATGATAGTTCTTATTTTTATTATTTTATTTTTGCAATAATAAATTAATGATATAGTTGTCTGCATAATTCAGAAAAAAAAAATTTGAAAAAACACTTATTTACGCCTGATTCTTTGATCAATTGATTAATAGAAGATATATCGTCTGATTCTTTGATCAATTGATTAATAGAAGAAAAATAAAGTGGAAATGCACATTTGACAATTTTAAATTTATCTAAAAAAAAATTCATTCATAGCCATGACTTTGCCATTGGCGAATAACACTACAAAAAAATAAATAAAAAATTTGAATGAAAAAAACAAACAATGTTCAGTAACAAGAGAGAAATGTTCTTTGTTAAATACAAAAATTTCAAATGTTCTTAGTTAAATACAACAATATTAAATGCTCTTAGTTATATACAGCAATTTCAAACAAATATAAAATAAGAACGTCAATTTTAAAAGTTAAAGAAGAAAATTGAATGCACATTCACATTCTTCTCATTTAAATCATTTTCAAAACTGGTAATGATAATTAGTTATTAATAATGTTATGCACAGATACTATTTAAACTATATAAATACTTTATAAAAAAGACAATTTTTGTTTTCTTTTAATGAAACACTACTTATAAAAATTACTTATGTTACACAAAATGAGATTTTTACTAAACATATTTATTTTTTTAAGAATCCTATTAAAGAAAAAAGCACTAATGCATAATTAGTAATTTTTAATTTATTTATAAATCATTGGATTATTACAAAAGCAAAAACTTACGAGAAAATAAATAAAATAATTTATAGAAAAAACCAACAATAAGTGACAAAAAACAGTTGAATAAAAAAATGTTCTTTTTTTTATTTTCACTTCCAACAAGGCTGAAAGCAACCACTTTAAGAGTTGGAAGTTACTAGAAGAGAAAAGATAAAGTTTTTCTTCAAGTCAGACAACTTAAAAGATAAAGTTTTTCTTCAAGTCAGACAACTTAAAAGATCGCAAATTATATGAATCAAGAAAGCAAGATGAAGGAAGCGAATTCTAAAGTTCCGTTCGAAGAAAAAAACTAGACAAATAAGAATTTTTGGAGCACTTAACAACAGTCAAAGTAAAAAGATGAGACTTAATTAAATGATGAGTAACACAAGAATGAATTTTAGTAGATGGCACAAGAGACGCTAGCCCTTTAGAGCAGCGCCCATTATTGTATTTATAGAGAAAGAGTTGTAATGCTGCTTCTTTCCAACCATTATCAATGTCATAATAGTGCTTCTCTTTCTCTGTGATAGTATAAAAGAGAAAGAGAAGCACATTACGACAATGTGATAATGGTTGGAGGTTGACTGAAACAGCAGGTCCAACTTTGTTTACAATATATTTTTACACCTTGTCTAAAAGAGAAAGGGCATCATTAGAAGATCTTCCCCAGATATGGTAACAGTATTCCATACAAGGCCGGATTTGAGATTTATAGAGATAGAGAATAGAATCCAGAGTAAGAAAGTGTCGAGCACAATAAAGAGATGCAACCTTAGCAGATGCTAATTTTGTGATGGATTTAATATACAGTTTCCAAGAAAGATTGAAATTAAGAGTTAATCCTAGAAGATGAAGGGTAGATGACTCATCGAGTACATTACCGTTCATAAATATAAAAAGATCTAAATTATGGCAATAATGATTGGCTGAATAAAATTGGGTTTTATCTGAATTAAAGTTCACCAGCCACTGTGAGCCCCATGCTGTAGCAGAAGTGAGATCCTTTTCAAGCTCAAATGCCCCCTCCAAGCAACCAGAGAGTGTTGGCATCTTATCATGACAAGAATAAATGGTAGTATCATCAGCGAATAATGCCATTTTAGATGTGAGAATATCTGGAAGATTTTTAATGTAAATTAAAAAGAGTACGGGGTCATGGATAGAACCTTGAGGAATCCCTGAAGTTACAGGATATAATAATGCGGTAGTGGTGTAGTGGTAAAGCGCTCGCTTCATAAGCGAGAGGTTCCGAGTTCGATCCCCACCACGCCTCTGGTAGTACCGCGCTCAACTTGTTTCTCCGCGCAGCGGCCTTGTTCGTCAAGGTTCATGTTTCGGAGTTATAGAGTTGAGAGAGGGTTACAACCACTATTAAGTAGCCTCCTCATCTGTAGTGGCTTTATCGGCCTTGAGGAGGTGAATAACAAAAAAAAAAAAAAAAAAAAAATGCATTGAGGACAACTTTTATACTACAATTGGTATGGAAGGACTCAATAATCTTAAAGATTTTACCTGATACATCATAAAAAGAAAGCATATGGAGAAGATCAGCATGCCAAACTTTATCAAAAGCTTTAGAAATGTCAAGAGCGATAGCCTAAACCTCTCCACATCTATCTAATGCATGATAAAACCTATCGGTCATTACTGTTAGCAAATCAACTGTAGAATGAGAAGATCGAAATCCATATTGATGATCAGAAAGTTATTAGGTTCAAGATGTAAGATTAAGTGTTTTTTAATTAAAGATTCAAAAACCTTGCTTATGATAAGAAGAAGACTAATGGGATGGTAGTTAAATAAGTCAGATCGCTCTCCAGAGTTTTTGAAAATAGGCATAACAGATGCTGCTTTCCAGCATGCTGGAAAACAAGACTTTGAGATAACCTATTATATAGTTTGCGAAGAGTAAATGACAGCTCCAGAGAACACTTCTGCAAGGCTTCAAAAAGTATGTTGTCTGGACCACATGCTGTAGAAGCGTCTAAGCAGGAAATCACTTTTGATACAAAAGCTTGAGTGGTACGAATGTCAAGCAATGGATCAACCTATTTGCTATATCTGGTATAATGCAACTAGTGTAATCAAGAGATGATACTGATGAAAAGTTCTTAGCAAACAATTCAGCTTTGTCTTTATGTTAGGTGACAAAACCTAAACCATACAAGAGAGGTGGAATAAAAGATTTGCCCTTATTATTGATACCATTAAAAATTCTTTAGAAATCACAAGGGCCCAAATTTTGAGATGAGATACAAGATTTCCTGGCTTGAGAATAGTGGGCTTTGGCTTTTGACAAAACCTTTTTACAATGGCTTCTAGCAATAGTAAACAGACTTCTGTTTTCTAAAGAGATGTATTGTTGATAGATATGGAAGTAATGATTTCGATTGAAAAATGCAGAGGCACAATGGAAAAACCATGGAGAAGAAAAGGAAAACCATGGAGAAGAGTGAAGCTTGACTTGGAATCGTAGAGAGGGAATAAAAGATTCCATGCCAGCCTGAATCCATGAAGTTAAGTAAGAAACACATTTGTCAGCAGGAAGACAAAAGATTTCTACCAAAGAATAAAAAAGAGATAATAGTTTTAGAGAGATCAAACCTTGATCAGAAGCACCTAAGAGTAATTGTGGAGAAACTGAGCACTGATTAGGATCAGAAACAAGACATAAGTCAAATAGAGAAGATATATGATTTGAATTAGAAAGTGAGTTAAAAAGTTGACTACTTGAGTTAGAGATTGAGAAAGGCAAAAGTTGTAGGCCTTAACGTCTGTAGAGTCACTGACACTAGAGCCAAGTCATTCAGTGTGATGAGCATTAAAGTCACCAACAATAACAATATTGACTGAGGGATAAAGAGAAAGGGCTTGGTCAATTCGATCAGAAATAACATAGAAAAGTGTTCAGTCTTGAAATGAAGGAGAGCGATATAAAACTAAGAGAAAGGTGATAGAATAAAGTGGTGCTAAACAAAAGCACATAAAAGAATTGTCTGTGGATTCAAACCTAGTTTCCAGACAAATAGGTGGATTCTTATGAATGTAAATGGTCAGGTCAATCATGTGAATCTTGGAGTCTTTACAAATTAAAGGAAGCTAACCATCAACACTTAGATCACAAGATGAGACAGCTGAACTCAAATTAGTCTCACAAAGAGTAAGTAGGTCTGGTGAACTTTGCAAGAGATAAAACAGAGGAAAAGTTGCTTCAAAGACCATGAATATTAGTAAATAATAGATATAGAGAACTTGGTGATGAAAATGGATTTTAGTGATTTATAGTTTTTGGTACTTTAGTCATTTTAAATTTGTTAAAGAACTTGACTCAAAGTATATATAGTACACTATTTAATAGCCCAAGTAATCGCCTCATTACTGATAATAAACCCTGAGCCATAACAAAGGGCTACAAATGTGGCCTCAACAATGCACACCATAAGTACAAACAAGGATACCATCCATGTGCAACATGGCACTGTTAGCACTCTGATATTTTTCAGCTGTTGATGGAATCAGCCTCTCTGAGAGCTACTACAGAGTTTGGGAAGTCTGACTACCAGCCAGCCTCAGAACCATAAAACTGCATTTTAGAGCTAAGTTTAAGTCTTTGCCTAGGAGACCTTCTACAAGACAGTAGCTGAATGCATTTAATGTCTGCCCAAGATGAGTATATTTATTGTGACACCATCTCTAACCTTTACTCAACCAAGAGCTCCAAGACAGGGGGTGATTTTAGGTCGCAGTTGTCTTCTCCTAGCCTTTGCCTAAAAAAGCGTATCCTACATGGCAGTAGACATGAAGCAGGTTGTACTGGGTTACCAGTAGCAGGATAACCTGACCTGACTTACAAGCAGAATAACCTGTTCTTAGTTAAATACAACAATAATTAAATAATTAAATAATATATTAAATACTTTACTTAAATTAATAATAAAGTTAAAACTTCCGTCAAAAAAAAAGGAACTATTTAGATTACTCATTTTACCACCAGTGAAACTAGTAATCTAAATAAGTGAAGAAAAAAAATTAATAGATCTAGCTTACGTCATATATAATACCCGTCAACTAAGCAAGTAAAAGTAGCTTATTGTAAACAACAAAACTTTTTAAAACGCTTTTAAGAAAATGAAATATACAATTTAAAGTAATTGTCGCTTGGAGGCATGTAAATTGTATTTTTAATAATAAGAAATGGTTTGTTTTAAAGTTATTTGATGTGTTTTGTTTTTGTGCAAGATAACTTTTTTTTTCTTCATCTACTGAGTATTGCTGTGCTAAACTTTTATGATATATATATATACATATATATATATATATATATATATATATATACATATATATATATATCTATATATATATATATATATATATTTATATTTTATACAATTATACTTTTTGAAGGAATAATATATATATATATATATATATATATATATATATATATATATATATATATATATATATATATATATATATATATATATATATCATTAAAACAGATTATTAGTAGAGTATTTAGATATAACCTAAATTTTTTTTATGCTGAATTATATTTAAATATGGCCATTGTTGTACCTTGAATATAGATCATCGAGAACATATTTTAAAAATCTGGAAAATTATTTGGGTAAAATATCCGGAAAAAATCTGAATATATTTTCCTTTATTTTCCTCCTTATTATACTTTTAGCTAAGTTGTTTTTAACTTTTTTTCTAACTTTTTTTTTCAAACTTTTCCTAGTTTTGTATGAGTGCTGAGTTAAAAAGCTTAAAAAGAAATATATTACAAATTGTATTGTTTGTATGGATAATGTTTTGGTTATCCGGGAAAACTAAAAATTGAGCATATAATTTAATATATTTTTAATAATATAAGATCATGAAATCAAAAGAGTGTTTAATGAATCATAAATTTATATATTTCAAGATTTTCTAGACTTTTATAAACAAAACATATTTAACTGTAATAAAAATGATATTATACAATGTTTAGTTTTTTTTTTAAATTATTTACCTCCCAAAGGCCGAGAAGGCCGCTACAGTCGAGTAGGCTAGTTTTTGTGGTTACAACCCTCTCTCAACTCTACGCGGAGAATCAAATTGAGCGCGGTACTACCAGGGGCATGGTGGGGATCGAACTCAGAACTTCTTGCTGATGAGGCGCGAGCCCTTTACCATTACACCACTACCGCATTAATTAACTACACCATTACCGCATAATAAGTTAATGATAATAAAAGTTTTATTTTTATTTTTTTGCATTTATTTGATGACAACATAAAGCTTTCAATACATACTTAGAAATTGTTTCAAAGTACACTATCTGCTTCAAGATACAGCATGGTATGTTTCGAGGTAGGGCACATAGATACATAGATACAACATAGTATGTTTCAAGGTAGGACACATAGGCGCACCTTGAAACAATGTTTCTACCTTCACAACATCGTAGTTCTTCAAAAAGATATACTAGTTAGAAGAATGTTCAAAATTTACAATATTTGGGAACATTTGTGGCTATGATTTTGTAATGAAATATTTTGTTTTTGTTTTTAACTTTTAAAGTTACTCAACAAAATGTGTGATTTGTATTCAAGGTACAACACCTTCCCCTAAGTATAGAGAAAGTGTGAATACGTATTTGAACTGTAGTAACTTTTAACCAACAATCATTTATGCAATAATTTCAAACCTTTTAGTTATTTACATTTATAAATTTTCAATGTATATATATTAAAATGATATATTAATATATATATATATATATATATATATATATATATATATATATATATATATATATATATATATATATATAAATTAAATTTTTACTATTAAATTTTTTAATATTAAATAATTAGGCATCAAAATCTTAAATGTAAAAAAAATGAAAATCAATTGTTGGAATTAGATTATAATTAAGTATCAAGTACATTTGCAGTTTTATCCACTATTAGCAGTGCACTTAATAATCTCAAGGTGGTAATTAACTCATAGATAAAAAAAGAATTTAATTTTTAAAAAAGGCAAAACTTAAAAAACAAATTAACTTAAAAACAATTTACTGTATATGAATAGCATCTGAAGCTGATAGAGTAAGCCGATTTGGTACAAAATCATATTCAACTGCTGGATACACTTGAACAATATTTCCTCGTTTACCTCGAACATTTAAGTTGTACATTTTAAGTCCATTAAAATCAGCAGGACGTGAACGGATTGCAAAACGATGGCTTCTAATAAGAAAAATAACTCAAAATTCATTCAGGTTTTTTCCTAATATAAAAAAATCAAATTCATAATTAATTTAGAAAAATAATAATAATTCATCTCCTTTTCTCTGCTATTTATGAAAGAAACCCGTTATGTAATTTCATTGTAGTTTATATTTACCTAATTCAAATATATGTATGGTTCATGATTACATAAAAAATATAGTATTTTTTGTATTTCACAAATTAGAGTATTTTTTAATTTGTTTTGCTAAATTGTTTGCTTTTAAAACTTAAAAGTTAGATTAGAATCATGAACCATACATATATTTGAACTAGTTTGCAAAACTGTTTGCTTTAAAACTTAATAATCTTTAAATAATAATAATTTTTAAAACTTAATAAATGCTTTTAAAAATTAAACATATTTATTATATAGAAGAAGCTATGATTTTGTATTAAAGTTATATTGGAAGTGTGGTGGTAGTGGTGGTTAAAATTAAAATAATATATAACTAAAATTCATTTTTAAAAATAACAAATTTTTAAAATTTTTTATAATTCCTTTTTAATAATAACTGTCAGGTCAGGTTAACCTATTAATGGTAACATGTAACCTGCTTCATGTCCTGCTGCCTTGTAAGATACGCTTTTTTAGGCAAAGGCTAGGAGAAGTCAACTCCAACTTAAAACACCCCCTGAGTTGGGGCTCTTGGTTGAGTAAAGGCTAGAGATGGTGTCTCGATAAAAATACTCATCTTGGGCAGATGTTAGATGCATCTGGCTATTGTCTTGTAGAAGGCCTCCTAGGCAAAGACATAAGAGGTAAATAGATTCTATCTGTTGACCAGCCTCACACCCCTTCATCATCTATTAGGCTGGCGCAGATGTATTTTTAATACAATGCTTCGAGTTTAGGATGTTGAATGCTGGATCTTTTTGACTCAATGCATGGGTTTTGCTTGTGTCTGTTTTTATGACTAGGCAACTCATTCTATTGTCTCCTAATGAGGGTACAGCTCTAAAACTCAGTATTATGGTTCTGAGGCCGGCCAGTAGTCAGACCTTCCAAACTCTGTAGTAGCTCTTAGAGAGGCTGTTCCATCAACAGCTGAAAAATATCAGAGTACTAACAGTGCCATGTTGCACATGGATGGTATCCTTGTTTGTACTTATGGTGTGCATTGTTGAGGCCACATTTTTAGCCCTTTGTTATGGCTCAGGGTTTATTATCAGTAATGAGGCGATTGCTTGGACTATTAAATAGTGTACTAAGTACTATATATGCTTTGAGTCAAGTTCTTTAACAAATTTAAAATGACTAAAGTACCAAAAACTATAAATCACTAAAATCCATTGTCATCACCAAGTTCTCTATATCTATCATTCACTAATATTCATAGTCTTTGAAGCAACTTTTCCTCTGTTGAGTTTTATCTCTTGCAAAGTTCACCAGACCTACTTACTCTTTGTGAGACTAATTTAAGTTCAGCTGTCTCAACTTGTGATCTAAGTGTTGATGGTTATCTTTCTTTAATTTGTAAAGACTCCAATAGTCACATGCTTGGCCTGGACATTAACATTTGTAAGAATTCACCCATTTGTCGGGAAACTAGGTTTGAATCCACAGACAATTCTTTTATGTGCTTCGGTTTAGCACCACTTCACCATTGTCTTTCTGTTTGTTCTTTATCGCTCTCTTTCATCTCTGCACCCTTTTTGATGTTATTTCTGATCAAATTGACCAAGCCCTTTCTCTTTATCCATCAGCCAATATCATTGTTGTTGGTGACTTTAATGCCCATCACACTATATGGCTTGGCTCTAGTGTAAGTGTCTCAACTTTTGCCTTTCTCAATCTCTAACTCAAATAGTCAACTTTCCAACTCGCTTTCCAGACAACCCGAATCATTTACCTTCTCTACTCAAACTTTATCTTGTTTCTGATCCTAGTCAGTGCTCAGTTTCTCCACATTCACCCTTAGGTGCTTCTGATCATGGTTTGATCTCTTCATCATCACAATCCCCTATCATCATACCTCTTACAACTACCTTAAAGCTGACTGAGACTCTTTCTGTGATTTTCTTTGTGATGGCCCTTCCTGATGGTAGAAATCTTTTCTCTTCCTGCTGACAAATGTGCTTCTTACTTAACTTCTTGGGTTCAGGCTGGCATGGAATCTTTTATTCCCTCTCAACAATTCTAGATCAAGCCTCACTTTTCTCCATGGTTTTCCTCAAATTGTACTACTGCAACTTCCAATTGAAACCCTTACTTCCATATCTATCAGCAAAACAACTTTATAGAAAACAGATGTCTGTTTACTATTGCTAATAGCCATTGTAAAGAGGTTTTATCCAACACCAAAGCTCGCTATTCTTAGGTCATAAAATCTCGTATTTCATCACAAAAATAAGGCTCTCATAATTTTCGGAGAATCTTTAACAGTATGAATAATAAGGGCAAATCTGTTATTCCACCTCTCTTGAATGGTTCAGACTTTGTCACCTCACCTAAAGACAAAGCTGAATTGTTTGCTAAGATTTTTTCATCAATATCACCTCTTGATTACACTAGTTGCATTCTATCAGATATAGTCGTCAAACAGGTTGATCCATTGCTTGACATTTGTACCACTCAAGCTTTTGTATCCAAAGTGATTTCCTGCTTAGACTTTTCTACAGTTTATGGTTTAGACAACATACCTGTTGTAGTCTTGTAGAAGTGTTCTCTGGAGTTGTCGTCTATACTTTTAAAACTATTTAAAAAGTGCTTATCAGAGTCTTGCTTTCCAGCATGCTGGAAAGCGCCATCAGTTATCCCAATTTTCAAAAATTTTGGAGAGCGATCTGACTTATTTAACTACCGTCCCACTAGTCTTCTTCCTATCATAAGCAAGATTGTTGAATCTTTAATTAACAAACACTTAATCTCACATCTTGAATCTAATAACTTACTTTCAGATCATCAATATGGATTTCGATCTTCTCATTCTTCAGCCGATTTGCTAACAGTAATAACCTATAGGTTTATTGACATTAGATAGAGGTGAAGAAGTTAAGGCTATCGCTCTTGATATTTCTAAAGCTTTTGATATAGTTTGGAATGCTGGTCTTCTCCATAAGCTTTCTTCTTACAGTGTATCTGGTAACATCTTTAAGATTATTGAGTCCTTCCTTTCCAATCGTAGTATAAAAGTTGTCTTCAACGGACAGCACTCTTCTTCATATCCTGTAACTTCAGGGGTTCCTCAAGGTTCAATCCTTGGCCCTATACTTTTTTTAATTTACATTAACAATCTTCCAGATATTCTCACATATAAGGTTTTTTTCAGCCAATCATTATCACAATAATTTAGATCTTCCTATATTTATGAATGGTAATATACTCGATGAGTCATCTACCCTTCATCTTCTAGGGTTAACTCTTACTTCTGATTTTTCTTAGAAAGTGTATATCAAATCCATTGCAAAATTAGCATCTCTAAGGTTGCATCTCTTTATCGAGCTCAACACTTTCTTACTCCGGATTCTATTCTTTATATCTATAAATCTCATATCCGTCCTTGTATGGAATACTGTTGTTATATCTGGGGCTGATCTTCTAATGATGTCCTTTCTCTTTTAGACAAGGTTCAAAAACGCATTGTAAACATAGTTGGACCTGCTCTTGCAGCCAACCTTTAACCATTATCACATCGTCGTAATGTTGCTTCTCTTTCTCTTTTCTACAAATACTATAATGGGCACTGTTCTAAATAGCTAGCATCTCTTGTGCCATCTACTAAAATTCATTCTCCTGTTACTGGTCATTCAATTAAGTGTCATCCTTTTTCTGAGACTGTTCCTAAGTGCTCCAAAAACTCTTATTCGTCTAGCTTTTTTCCTCGAACATGAGTTTTTTGGAATTTTCTTCCTTTATTTTACTTTCTTGATTCACATAATTTGCAATCTTTAAAGTCTGTCAATCATTATCTTGCTCTACAAACTTCATTTTTTCTCTTCCAGTAACTTCCAACTCTTATAATGGTTGCTTGCAATTGTTGGAAGCGAAGATGTAAAAAAAAAAAAAAAATTTTAAATTGTTTAAAAATAACAATTTTTTTAAAATTAAATCAAATTAAAAAAATTTTATTAGTAAACTTTTTTCTAATTTTTACTCAATTTTAAAATAAATTTCAAAAGTAAAATAATTAAATGTATTTTATATACATATGTATTATTATATAAATATTATATACCACATATGTATTATTGGCATAAGATAATTGTAATTGGCTGTATATATATAATTATATATATACATTTTTATATGTATGTTCTAAGGTGTCCCAAAAAACAATATTTTTAAAAAATATATGTTGCTACCTCTTTGTGTGTTTTATATGATAAAAAAACACCGGATTTAAAAAAAATTTTTTGAATAAAAAATATTTTTATTCTAGGGGTCTATTTTATTCTAGGGGTCTCCTAAGACCCTCGAACATTTAATGAGTTCCTAATAGATTATAAAAAATTTTTTTAAAAAAGACAATTATATTAAAAAATACTTATTTAGAAAAAAAATTATTCTCAAAAAAATTGATAAAAATACAATTTTTTCATTTTTAATGCTGTTAATTATAACATTTATTTTTATATAATATAGTTTATAACAATAATACAGGCTTGGTCGGGAAAGGCGGGCTATTGCACTCTGATCTTGACCAAGCATACAATATTTAGTTGCGACAACTTGCCCACGGCTTCATAGATGTTTTGAGAACATTTCAGAAAATAATCAAGCGCAAAAAAGTTCAACTGGACTGATGAGAGACAATTACAAAAATTAAAAGCTGCCTGATTAAATTGTTATAAAATAAGTTTAGAATAATTAATAAACTTCGTCTTTTATAATTAAGCGACACTCTTTTATATAAAGTAAAAACTTACTATTAATAATTGTTTAATAAAGAAACAATTGTTATTCAATTTATCAAAGAGTTTAGTATAATTTCTCTTATTTGAGTACTTCTGATTTATTTCAACAAGATTCTAATAAACAAACGTTTGTTGATTTATTTAATAAATAAAAAAGTCATTCTTTTTTTAACCATTTCACGCTTTGCGTAGTTGACCTGAGTTTTGTTTTTACAAATTACATACCATTCTTTGTAGTACGACGAACAAAAGAAACAATTAAATCATTCAGTTACTATGACAATGTTAGAACGTTGTTTTCAGCAGTATCTTTAAAAATGTTAAAAACAATTCCGCAATGTGCTAGACCCCTGAATTAGCGATCTATAATGATCAGTATCCAAACAAATTACATTCCAAATGATTTATATTTTAATTTTACTAACCAAAATCAAATTTTAAATACGTCAAACTATATGAAAGCATTTTTTTATGATTAAACTCAAAAGGTAAAAATAAATTACGAGGAGGAAGTGGAACTGCTTTACCACTGATTATGAATAGTGAGTGGGCTTTTTTATTTTATTTTATTTTAATAAGTATTTAAAACAGATGTAAGTAAATTTAAGTTTAAGTATAACAAATTTGTAAAAATGACATCTGAAGCAAAAAAAATTAAAGATAGTAAACCAATATCTAAGAACTTAAAAACTTTTCTTTCGAGGGGGAAAGAATCAGTTATTGGATACACGGAAGAAAATGGCTTAGTTGTCAAAATATGGTGTAAGATTTGTGCTAGGAACAAAACTGAAACTTTAACGGATGCTTTAGTTAAAGGAGTATCAAATAATTCTTTGACAGCGTTTACGGAGGGAACTTGTGTGACAAAGTATCAGTTAAAATTAAAATAATTAGCTTGTTCTTAATTTGTGACTCCAGGAATTAATTGAAACATAATTTTTCTACCATTATATAACTTATAACTGTAGTTATCTTATAATTTACTATATTACTAAGTGAATAAATTTTTTAGAGAATTGCTTAATTTGAACCGTGTTTTTTTCTTTGATAATAATAAAGGTTGATCGCCATCTTAGAGGGCAAAGCCATAGATTAGCGGTGCTGATTGATAATGGTAACTCAGAAGATCCTGGAAGTAGTTGTGTTGCTAACCTCGATATGGAAAACTTGTTACCTATTACACAAGACAACCGCGAAGCGTTATTAAAGATGATTAGAACAGCCTAAGAAATGGCTCTAAAACCGAGCATGTCACATAGCCATTTCAAGACACTGATCAAATGCCAAAGACTTAATGGTGTACTCCTTTTAGAAGGAAAAGACAACAATAAAGCAGGTTATTGATTTTCAGGTTCAGTTTCTTTTTCGTAACTTGATAAAACAATTCAAATGAAAAAATCGAATTAAAGTTACGTTACTATTATAATGAAAGTTTAATTTTTTTTTTTTCAAGATTTTACATCCGAATGGTCTTATCCTTTTGATTTATCCATTTGATTTTTTAATTTGAAAAATATTAGTTATATTACTATTATTTTTTTTTTATTGTTTTTTAATTTCTTTTTTAGCACGTGAATATATCTCATGCATTGCCAGTGCCATTAAAGAAAAAGTTGCTAAAATTGTCAATGAAACAAACTTTATCTCCATTTTTTCCGATGGTTCTCAGGCTAGAAAAACAAAGGATGAAAAAGAGTTGATTCTTGTGCGCGTTGAACGCGAGGGGACCCCTGCCTGTTTTGTAGTTTCTTTACTTGATATGAACAGTTTGGGTGGTATGAGTGCCAATACCATTAAAAAGGCTATTGATAGCATTTTTATTAAAACCGGTAGTGTTCCTTTAACTGCGTCAGCTTACAAATACAAACTTGTAAGCGCTACGGCTGACGGAGCTTGCGTTAATTTTGGAATTTATTATGGCGTGTTAACACAATTAAAAAAAGATAGAATGTGGCTGATAAAAATTCACTGCATAAACCATCGTTTGGAATTAGCAATAAAAGATGCTGTGAAAGATATTTCCCAGTATAAAGAGTGTGAACGTTTTTACATTTCCATATTTAATTTATTTCGCAATTCTGGAAAACTAAAATGCGCAGTTAAAAAAGCTGCTGAGGCTTTGAACATTACATATGACACCTTGCCTAAAATATTTGGAACGCGCTTTATAAGTCACAGGAGATGCGGCTTTACATAATTGGCCTTCGCTTATTGTGGGTTTCGAGAATGCTCTTGCTGATCGCGACACTAAAGCAGATATATGTGCTAAACTTTCTGGATTGTCCAAACGGTTGCATGAGTACAGACTATTATGTATGGTTTGTAGTTATTTGGATATCTTAGAAAAGTTATCACCATTATCATTGGTTTTTGAAAAACAAATGTTAATGGTGGATGAGTTAAAACCAGCGGTGGATATAACAAAGGCTAGCTTAGCGGAATTAAGCAATGAAGATATTGATAACATTATTGATTCATATTTACTCAAGTTTATAATCAATGAAAAAGATGGTTCAACCAATCTTGTTTCTTCGTATTTCAAAGAAGGTAACGAATTGAAAAAATCAAACCCAGAGTTTGTTGAGATTGAACTCAACAATATGGCTAATTTTAACTTTGAATGTATTCATTCTGCCATTAAAGTAAGAAAATTAGCAATTGAAATCATTCTGCCATTGATAAACGATAGATTTAGTTCGCTGTTAAATCCCATATTCGAATCAATGGATTGGTTAGATCCGCAAGTACAGACAGCAGACAGCAAGTATGGTGATGCCAGCATATCTTTATTACTAAACGAATTTTTTTACCCTCTGGAAAAATTAGGAATGGATTTTAAAATGGTTCTTTCGGAATGGAGAGTTGCAAAACTAGTAATAAATGCACAGTACACCATTGCACTCACACCATTGCAAATATGGCAGAATATTTTTTTTTATCATAAAATTAAGTTTCCAAACTTGAGTCTTTTAGTTGAACTTCTGATGTGTATTGCTGGTTCTAATTCAGCTGTCGAACGCGTTTTCAGTATTTTGACTGTGATTTTGACTGATAGACGTTTAAAGATGAACCACTCGACAATGGAAGACTCAATAATCATAGCAGGGAATGACACAAATTTCACTCAACAAGAACGCGATGATATTTTAAGTCGTGCTGTGGATATTTTCTTAGATAAGCGAAGAGTTTTTTCCCTTGATTCAGCTAATGCTAGCATTGCCACTGATTATATTAGCAAAGAAAGCTGCACCAGTGAAGATATAAGTTCTATATCTGAATCGGACGGATAAACAATTTATTATATAATTTTTATCCCACATAATTTTATATTTATGTACATTACTAAAGAGTCCTGAAGAACGAAAATATATATAGCATTATATATATGATATCTTTGATTGTCATATTCTTGTTATACGATTGCATAAATAAGTTGATTTTAATAAAATAGCAGCGTATAAGCTAATATATGTATATATTATATGCTGTATATATAAAACTTTTCAATAATATAGATCAAAATATGTTATTAAAAAGTTTATACGCTGCCATTTTATTAAATCTTTAAAATATCTGTGTGTGTGTGGCTCCAACAATAAGTCAACGTATTAAAATAAAACAAATTTATATTAGCGAATCATTTTAAAGCATTCGCCAATATAAAATCATTTAATTAGTAAAGGTAAAGTTATTAAATTAATTTTTTTGCGTGTATTTTTAAAACTCATTGTTATGCGGACAAACATGGAAACATACTTGAATGTTCTCAAAATATCTATGAAGATGTCATAGTAACTGAATGATTTGATTGTTTCTTTTGTTCGTCATACTACAAAGAATTATATGTAATTTGTAAAAACAAAACTCAGGTCAACTACGCAAAGCGCGAAATGGTTAAAAAAAAAATGACTTTTTTATTTATTAAATAAATCAACAAACGTTTGTTTATTAGAATCTTGTTGAAATAAATCAGAAGTACTCAAATAAAAGAAATTATACTAAACTCTTTGATAAATTGAATAACAATTGTTTCTTTATTAAACAATTATTAATAGTAAGTTTTTACTTTATATAAAAGAGTGTCGCTTAATTATAAAGGACGAAGTTTATTAATTATTTTAAACTTATTTTATAACAATTTAGTCAGACAGCTTTTAATTTTTGTAATTGTCTCTCATCGATCCAGTTGAACTTTTTTGCGCTTGATTATTTTGAAATGTTCTCAAAACATCTATGAAGCCGTGGGCAAGTTGTCGCAACTAAATACTGTATGCTTGGTCAAGATCGGAGTGCAATCGCCCGCCTTTCCCGACCAAGCCTGATAATATAAATATGTGTGTGAATATATATATATATATATATATATATATATATATATATATATATAGGGTGCGGAAAAAGTTCCTGTACAAAAATATATATACATATATATATATACACACATATATATATGTATGTATATACATACATATATATATAAGGTGTGGAAAAAGTTCCCAAACAAAAATATAAACAGCAAAAACAGTAAAAGTTCCTGTACAAGACAAGAAACAAACTACACTTTAATTTAAAACAAAATAATACTGAAAAACACTAAAAGAATACAAAGGAATACAAAAGGATATTTAAAACACACTATATATTGAAAGAAAACACCATATAGATAATTTTTTTAAATTACACTTTTGTACAGGAATTTTTTTCGCACCCTGTATATATATATATATATATATATATATATATATATATATATATATATATATATATATATATATATATATATATATATATTAGGGTATATCCTATTTCAGTCAAAATATAATTTTTTTAAATTCTAACTAGCACGCTTGGATTCCTATGTATTTGGGTATGGGGAATTCAGTTTTGATAATATTTTTGTAAAATATTAATGTTTAGCTACTGAGAAACAGGTTTTAAAACTACGATTTTATTAAAAATAATCTTTTTAAAGTAGGGTTTAATCTTTAAAAACTTTTATACAATTATTAATACAAATTAAAGTTTTAAAAAGTAAAAAGTAACCAGGTAACCAATAACCAGTATTATAACAGATAAAATTATCATTGAACCCCAAGATTCTCTGCCAGGAATGTATATTAACGGTTAGGGCTCCCAGCCGCCCCCCAGTCAATACTTGATAATTTATTTAATTATCAATTTATATTATGATTACTATTTATGTAAACATAAATAAAAAAGCTTTTTTTTTAAAACATATTATGCATTCCAAAGTTTTATAAATTTTAGCAAAGAGAAAGAAATTGTCTCCCCCCCTCCCCTTAAAAAATAAAACAACAACCTTCATTTAAATAGTGGGAACGCCATAGTTGCAAAAACAATCAATAAAAAAAATTATTAAAAATAACTAATAAATTTAACAAGCTTGAAGATAAAACAACCAAGTAAAAAATACAAAAATAATAACCAAATAATGTCAAATTAATAATAAAAAATTGTTACCAATTAAATATAAAATCATAATGTATGAAAACATGTGAGAGCTAGTTTTAAACATTTTACAATATAGTTTTTATTAGGTATTGATCACTTAAACAAAGTCTTTTTTTGATATCATCACATCTTTTTTATCTCAACCACAGACTGCCTCAGCTGCCTCGGTAACTAATTTGACTGCTCTCTCACAACTTTTGGTATGTAATGAATATAAAAGAAGCTCCAGGGAAGATCTTTTATATGCATCAAATTGGGCTAATGACAAGTTTGCAGTGAAAACTAAGATAGTAATGACTTCATTTTTCCAATCAATAAGTTCTTTGATTTCACAAGCATCAAGGTTTACTCTTTGTGGAACTTTAAAAGGTCTCACATTAGTAGAGCCATATTCACTTCCAGCCCTGACTGCCAATATTTTGTCAACTGCAAATGACCTTTGATCTGAGTTATCATAACAGAGAAGTGCAACAAGTATATTCTCAGGATGAGCCCACCAGGATTCACTGGCCATAATTTACTTTAATCTCAAAAAATATTGGAAGATAAACCTGTGTCACCTAAAGTTGCAAAGAGCCTCAAGATCTCTACATTCTCAGGTTTAAGATCATACTAGCTCATATATAAAAGCAAGCATCTCATGCCACAAGTAAACCATCGATTGTGAGACAATCTACCACATTTAAGAGCTGCTACTTCAGGATCAAGGTTTTAATATTGCGTTCAAATAATTCCAAGCAAATAAACTGTCTAAGCTCATTTCTTAACAAAATCTTCACTGATATTAACTAAAAGCTCCAGGAGGAGAATCAATATAAATTTAGTAATTTTTCAAGATTATCAACTTTAGAAAACAGTTTACCAATTGCTCCACACCATTTTTTATCTGAAGCGAGCCCATAAAGTTTTTCCAAAATATGACGGTGATAATATTTCTTTCACAGTCTAAATTTTCCTCTGCTCTAAAACACTTCATAGCACGCTCTTTGGCACAAAAAACTTTCATGCTATCACAAATAAGATTATTTTTATCTTCAACAAGTTTCCCTGCCTTCATAATATCTTTTAAAAGACCATTAATGATAGCAGCAGTAGCAGTTGATGACACACTAAATCTGACGAGGCGTTGACAGCATTACTAATACCCAAGTAATTTTGTTTAAGATAACTTTCTTGCTTTTCTAATGTTGAGCCTTCTTCGCTATCACTGACTTTATTGCTATCACTGACCATACCAAAATTGGAATTATTATACATTTCTGTTGCAACATCCATATTTTTAGCGTTAAATCTAATAGCAGATGAATAAAATGTTCTCAATGACTCTGACTTTAAAAGCTTCTTCTCGTTGTTGATTGAGCCTTGCTTGATCAATTGACTTACAAAAGTTTTTAAACCTAAGCTTGTGAGTTTCTTTAATATCCAGGCCAAACTCTAGCATAGATGAAACACTACCTTGTTTTTCTCACTGGGTTTTAATGCAAACGAGCTCTTTTTGTGGAATTTTTAAATTTAAGTCACATTTGGCAATGAGCACGATTATCACAAGATTCTTTGCATCATTCTCACTGCAGTAAACAATTCTGCATTTGCAAAAAGCAAACAAATTCTGCATTGTCTAAAAGTTTTTCAAGTTTAGATTACCAGCGTAGTTTATTGGCCTTTTGAGCTTTGTGTTGAACTATTTTAGAGAATGCAGATCAACCTTTACTGAGTCTTAGTTCTATAACTTTAGTACCACAAACTATAGGCTCTTTAAACTATGGGTTAGAAAGAAACCATCATTCTGCAATCTCATGGGCAGTATTAGAAAAATTACTTGCATTGATAAATTACGTGGATATTTTCATAAACTAGTAATTTTTGTTGTTGTAGATCAAGACATTGCTGCAAACAATCACATATTTGCTGGAAATTCAGTTTGGAGAAACTTTCTAGGAACTCCAAGATATCCGCTCATTTATCAATAGTTTATTTTAATAGTCTCTATTAATAGCTTAATTTAATAATCAAGCATTTAATAATTTACATTATAAAAATATATTGAATAATAAATTAAAAAGTATATTATTATAAATATATAAAAAAAGAATTCAATAAAAGCTTGATTTCAATTCAATAATTTTGCTTAGCATGTTGTTTATCTTTTATTGCTGCTTACAGTTAGTTATCAATTTGCTGCTTACAGTTAGTTATAAATTTGCTGCTTACAGTTAGTTATAAATTTGCTGCTTACAGTTAGTTATAAATTTGCTGCTTACAGTTAGATTTTTCAATGGAATTTTATTGTGACCATATATCAAATGATTCGATTTAACACTTTTAATTAGTTAAAAGATTTTTTAAAAAGATATAAACTTTTCATAAGTGAAATTGAGAAAGAATTTCAATAGATTTTTTGAGTTGTTTTTAATATTTTTATGTTGATAAGTAATTACTTCATAAATAAAATACCAAGAAATATACAAATTTTATAGTAAAAAAATACCTGTCTTGAAATGTTCTACCATATTGAGCAGTATTAATAGCTAGCCTCAGTTGTAACCGGGAACCTAAATTAGCATTTGTTGTTTTTAACGGTTGAACCACAGGATTGTTGTTAAAAAGATATCCTCTATTTGTGGCTTCAGTGTCTGAAAGTCCAACCAAAGGACCCACCTTGATTTTGTTAGCTAAAGAAAATGGTTATTTATACAGAATAATTACAAAACAATTTTATTAAATTAAAAAAATTAAAAAAACTATTATAACAATCAAACTTAATTATCTTATAAAAAAAAGAGAAACAAAAAAACTTTCGATTTTTGGTATAACTCTGATTAATTGTCAATCAGTTGTCAATTATTACAAAACAACTAACAATTACAAAATTATTAACCATTATTATAATATAACTAACCATTATTATAAAACTACTAACCATTTTACAAAATTACTAACCACTATTATGAAATTACTAACCATTACTATGAAATAACTAATCATTGTTATGAAATAACTAACCATTATTATGAAATCACTAACCATTATTATGAAATAACTAACCATTGTTATGAAATAACTAACCATTATTATGAAATCACTAACCATTATTATGAAATAACTAACCATTATTATGAAATAACTAACCATTGTTATGAAATAACTAACCATTATTATAAAATTACTAACCATTATTATTGTTCGATGAGTTTGCATCTAATGGATAGTCACCAGTAGAAATGTTATATCGAAGACGCAGAACACAGTTCTCATTAATATCACTTGGAATCGTCCAGTTGTAAGTGGTAGGAAACCCTCCTAGTCCATTTCCATTATGATTATCTCGAGATCGAGGTGACGAAACACATTCAGGAGGATTTAGATTCCGACTTGGAATTTCAGTCCAGTTTGCTTTGTTTCCAGAATTCTTAGGCCATTCCAGTTTCTAAGTACAATACTAGCATTCATACTAATATTTAATAACTTCTGTACAAAAACTATATTACTTTTTTGTTGAGACTACTTATTTAAATATTAAATATTTATTAATAGTATTTATTTAAATATCTAATCTATAATTTGTAACTTTTTTTGTTATTGAAAGTAACAATAACTAAAAAATATTTGATTAAATTAATTGTCAATAATTTGAATAAACTCAATAAAATACTAAACAAAAATACATCTAACAATAATTCAAATTAATATTTCAATAAATTTTATAGCAATTATTTAGTATTATTATTATCATTATTACTATTATATATAAATATATATATATATATATATATATATATATATATATATATATATATATATATATATATATATATATATATATATATATATATATATATATATATATATATATATATATATATAGATAGATAGATAGATAGATATATATATATATAGATATAGATATATAGATAAATTTGAATTATATTAAACTTTTTAGATAACATAATAGCTTGAATTGTTACAAATGATTAATTTACTAATAACTTGTATTACGGGGTTGCTTACTATTATTGAAACACAAACTTTGACAAACAAGGTTGTTGTGTTAAGAAACAAGTTGGACATGGGTACTTTTAAATTAACCTCACATTTTTAAACTAACCTCGCAAGCTTCTTGAGTTATTCCTAAATAGTTATTTGCTGGATTTCCACCTACTTTATTTAAAATAAGAGCATCCATATAACCAGCTGGTGGAACACACACAAATCTTGATTTAACATTCTCACTCTCCTGCTGATATCTAGTACACTGCGAAACATCATTAGTCATAACAGCGATATCCTATTTATAGTAAAAGTTAATAAAATTGGTAGTATTTATAGTAAATTTATAGTATAAGTTAATAAAATTAAATGCATTATGGTTTGATATACAGGGTTTCTAACAGTTTTTATCAAAAACAAGTTAGATATTGACAAAAAAAAAATCATCATTTTATAGGTCAAATTAAAAAACTTTGACCCCAATAAAATTCATTTTAACTTTGTTTTTAAAAAACTCACTTCCAACAAGAGCAAGCTTTCTAAGCTTTCTGTCAAAACAGCAATCATAGTAACACTTAAACACAATCTATAATAACTACGGTATTTGTAGAAAAAAGATGTACCTAATGGCAAAAAAAGAGAGTCTCAATTTTGACAACTAGAGTAGGCAAAACTTTGTAATAAATAGAATGTATGGCTTTCATGAGAACTCAGTAGTGATCTGAGATGACATAAAAGATTATTAAAGAATAATTTAAAAAGAATCATCTGAGAAGAAAAAAAAGTATGGAATTATTAAAATAGAGGTTATTTGTTAATTTGTGTTGTCAGAATAATATACTTTTTGCGTAAAATGAGTACAATTTAAAAAGGTGATAGGGATATAAAGAATGATCTAAAATATAAAAATTTGATTTTTTTTTTCATGATGGAATTTCATCTATGGATGTCTACCTTTAAGCAACAAACTTTGAAAATGATAAAAAATATTTTAAGGCTCATGTTTAGAAGGAATATCAGAGTCTCTAGCACTGTCCTTAGTTACTATAAGGTGACTGTTAGGGGCATTGCTACCAACTCATAATAAAGTTTATTCCTTATTTTCCACTTGAAATGAACCTTCAAGTAGAAAGTTGATGTTATTTATAAATTTGAGAGAATATAGGAAAACAGAGAAAAAGAAAAATACAGAAAAAGTAGTAATTACTTTATTACCATTTCCACCAATCAGTACGAGTATCATTAGGAACTGTAGCAGGTATCAGTACAGAAACAGCATCAAAAATTTGTGATAGAAGTTTTTGATCAGACCTTTTCAATTAACAAACAGCTTTGTGATTTTATGGGCTCATTTATGCAATTTTTAGATTCTACAACATTCACCTCTCCTGCTTTAAGTCGTTCACTTTAAGGAACAGTAGAATAGCATAGTAGATAGTACTTTACACTTTAAGGAATGGCATATTAGTACTTTACACTTTAAGGAACAGCATTGTAGTCATTTCTTAAATAAGTGTTATTTAGTCTTGTTTATATTTTACAACTACAATACTTACACTTAAATTTATTATATCTTCATATAACAGATAATGCATAAGTTATCAGACAAAATAAAAATTTTAATACCTTATTAACAAATAGAGAAAAAAATATTTGAATTTTTTTCTAAATTAAAGTATTTATTTGTAAATAAAAATCAATTATTTATTAAAAAAAATTCCATCATCTGCAATAGATCTCCATCTGCAACAGATCTCCATTATCTGCAATAGATCTCAATTTTGACACCTTTCATACTTAACTGTAAAAAATCAAAATAAATTAATTTAATTTAATTTGATGCAATCAATCAAGACATTTTTGATGAAGCTAGCCAATATCCCTAGGAAACCTTTTGGGCCAAATGCCCTCAAAAGTTTTTAATTTATTGTGCTTGAAATACATTTGATTGGTTGGATTCTTTATCAATATAATTGACTTTTGTACATCGAATTTAGAGAACTAATTAAGAGAGTAATAAGAAAATCTAGTCAAAGTAAAAGTTGATATGATATGTGTGAATGAATGAAAACAGTTGTGTTTCTCAATATTCATCAACACAGAATGATGAAAAAATACTTGTTCTGCTGCATTCAACCTCATTTTTAATAAATTTGTTTTAAATAATAAAATAAATAATTTATAGATTTTTATGCATATACATTAAACCACGTTTGTTTGCCACCTTATTTAATTAACAAGAAAAATTAAATCAAAATTTGTTTGATAACTTATCTCCTGTTATTAAATATACATTAGGGTAGCTCTTAAAACAACATTTTTTGAAAATGATTGCTCTAAACCCCTAAATGTGTTCTATATGATAAAATAATACTGGAATTGAAATATTTTTGAAAAAAAATTTTTTTTAGAGGTAGCTCAAGACTCTTAAACGTTAGACAGGCCCCTATATCATGTTTAGTCTCAAAAGAAGCAAAACTTTATAAAAACTTTATATTAACTTTTATATATAACTATTATTTTATAAAAAACAGGTAAAAAAAAATTTTGTAATTTTCTAGGCAGTGAAATCTAAAAAAATATTTTTTTGTATAAAATAATAATTATTTTTAAAATTTTTTATAAAATTTTGCTTCTTTTGAGACCCAACATGATATAATTTTAAATAACTTTTTTTTTTTGTTAATAATAGGGGTTCATCTGATGTTTAAGAGACTTGAGCTACCCCAAAAAATCCCAGTATTATTTTAATATAGAATACATTTAGGGGTTCAGAGCAGTCATTTTCAGAAAATGTTGTTTTAAGAGCCAAATATATTATATATCTTCAAATATTTTATGCCTTTATATATATTTTACCTTTATGTATTACATTATACCTTTATATGTTGCTATAACTTATTATATTATATTATACTTTGATCTACTATATATATAATTTTAAAAATAGGAGTTTATGTTATTTACAAAATAAAAATTATAAAATGAACAATTTTTTTAAAGTAGAGATGACATTATACAACTGTAGGATGTGGTGTGTGACATGGATGCTAGACACTGAAGCACAATGTGATCTTTATTCCATATTAATGTAATTTGGGAGGGAAAAGTGTTTCTGTGACGAATCAGACGGAACTTGTTGCTAAAGAGTTATGACGAGTGGGGGGGGGGGGGGTGGAGGAGTAGATAGAATGAAATATTTCAAATATTACAAATTTTCAACATAGAGAAGTATTATTTTAAGTTTGAAATTACTTAGAACATATTTTTTAAGTATTTTTTCTGCACACTTTTAAAGTCTCTCTGCACTTCAAGAATATATTGAGGAATACAGTTTCAGAAATTAAGATAAAATTTCTAAAAATATGACAAAAATAATTGAAAAACTAGTGTAAAATTTTAAAAACTAACTTAAAAATAAAATTAAAAACATTATTCTATGAAAAACCTTCCAAGGTGTGGGTCTCCAATAAGGATAATAATCTCGTTCTTCAGGGCATTCATAACCTCTGCGTGTGCCTTGAGGATTTTGGCGAGTGTAACGGGCTGAGACTCCGGCTAAATTCTTTGCATTTAGAAGAATAAAATATAATTTTATTTAGCACAAATGATTCTTAAGAGTTTACTTAAGAATCATTTTGATTCTTACAAAAATAAAATTAACAATAAATACAGCATTCAAAAAAATTACTCAAAAATTTGCTGGTTAACATTAATCAGCTGAAATGAAAAAAATGGAAAAGTATATAATTAAATTATTCAAACAACCAAATAAATTTGTACCTAACCTTTATATACTTAACACTAAACGCATTTATAGTTATAAAGTTAAATAATGCACAAGGAAGGTTATTAATAACTCAATTTTTATTTTGAATTTATTGTACACTTCTTTTTTCTTCATTTTGTTAAAAGTTGGGTGCAGCGGTAAGAGCATTTGTTTGAGTTCTTAAAGCAAGAAACTGTTTTATGCCAAATCTCCACCAATCAGAAATAGAACTTTAACATTTATTAATTTTAACTTTCTGTTTTGCAAACATATTTGTATTCATTATTATGAAATTTTACTAATAATTCCTGCGGATCAAATGAGATTGACCAGAATTAACTTTGAAATTAAAAATTAAAATTGAAACATTCACAAAAAACTGCTTCATCATGTACTGAATCATGATAGTATTAATTTTTATGCATAAATACTTTAAACTAAATATTTTAATATTGAATTTAATGCTGCTGCCATTACTCATTCGTGCGTGTTTGCACAGAACTTACGGCAGTGATTAACGTCAAGTTAATAACAAGAACGTTTTCTACAGTTTCAAAATTTTTGGAGCACTTTTTTTTAATGAGAAAATGTGATTGAAAGTGTATGCAATATCTAACTTATGTAAACTTCAAATTATGTAATATCAAAAATTATATAAAGTTTTACAGTTTTACTTTTACTTGAAAATTGCATTGCGCAGTTTTCAAGTAAAAAGTACTATAACAAACAAAAGAGAGAGAGTTTTTGAAAAAGCTTAAAACTTCAATTAACATCAAAACAGCGGTAGATGTATTTTGCACTCATGCCACGATAGAGATATTTATGATATTAATGTGCTTCGGTAATTAGTTAAGTCTTCGCGCTTAACATAAATTAAAGAGACAACTTTTTTTCTTACACAAAAAAAGATTTTACATTTAAACTCTTATTTTTTTCAAAATTAATTAACGGGGTGAGGATCATAATGAAATGTGGATGGTCTCAAAAAAATTTAATAAAAACCTAATAAAAACTTATAAAGAAACCAATTTATAAGTCTGTACCCGTTTTTTTTATAGAAGTATTCTAAATATTATTTAGAATACTCGCTTTGGGTACTAAAATCCGAACCGCTGATAAATAGTGGTTCACACAACGACTACTAAAGCGTTTAAAATTTTCTAAAGTTAATAATGTTATAAACTTTTTTTAAATTTAACGGGTGATGCGGAAGTTATCGGACAAAATAAAAACGTCAATAACTTATTTATAAATAAAAAAACAAACTACTATTATACTTTTTTAAAATAAAGCATTTATCTTTTAATAAAAGTATATTATTTTTTATATGAAAAAACACCACCATCTGCAATTGATCTCAATTTTGCTCTGACGCCTTTCATATGCGACTATAAAAAGTTTAAATCAATTTCTTGTAGTTTTAGTTTAATGCGATCAATCAAAACTTGCTCTGTTGAAGCTTGCCAATCTCCCTTGTAAATCTTCTGTGGCAAATGTCCCCAAAAATTTTCACTTGGTTGTGCTTGAGGCACATTTGGGGGACTGGATTCTTTATCAACGTAATAGACATATTGGTCCATCCAATTTCGAGAATCTTTAGAATAATGAGAACTTGCTAAATCTGGGCAAAATAAATAGTTAAAGTCTCCATGATACTTGTGAATAAATGGAAGAGGTCGTTTTTCTAAACATTCATTAATATAGATTGATGAATTGATCGCTACAGCCTTGGAAGTGCGAAACAATGGCTCGGACATACCACGGTCAGATATGGCTATCCACATTAATAATTTTTTTGGAAATTTTTCTTTTCCTATAAAACGAACACTTTCTGGGCATGTCTTTTTGTTGTTTGTATAGTATCCTGAATTTCCAGGCATGTTGTCCCCTGCAAAACAAAAGTATTTTTCGTCATTGATGACTAGAAGCGATTTTGTGTTATAGAGTTTCCTGCTTCTTTTCTTTGCCTTTATTTGTTGTTCTATAGTGTATTTTGGAGTCTTTTCACGTTTTCTATATTTAATATTCATTTTTTTTAACTGACGACCAATTGTCGATTGATTTACACCGAATTTAATACCTATTTTTCTCTGACTGACCCCTTTTCGATTGTTGACAAGTCTCGTTAATTCGGCTTTCTTTTCTCTAGTCCAGGATGTCGGACGACCAGGGTGCTTTCTATCAGAAAACAATTGAACAGTTTCAAGTCTTTTTAGGTTATCATATATTGTACTTCGAGCAAATCCTTCCTTTTCAAAATAATTTACGATTTTTTTTTTTTTATATTAGGTTTATTTACAAAAAACATTTTTAGTCGCTTTCGAAAAGATTCTTGTTCAGCTGCATTTAACCTCATTTTAAATAACTGTGTTTAAAATAATAAAGTTTATATTTTATAAAACATTTATGCCTACGCATAAAACCACAAAAACTAATTATTATGCTCAAATAATGAAATTAGGATTTGTCTGATAACTTCTGCATCACCCATTAATAGAGATTTCTCATTTAATTATAAATAATTATGTTATAAACTATTATAAAAAAAAGGTAAACAATATGGATAGTTTTTCTACCGCTTACTAAACAATATTAAAAAATAAATAAAGAAAAAAAAGATATATTTCTTTTATTTACAAAAAATGTGTGAAAACTTAAAAAAACAATAAAGCAAAAGAATCATACATTTTTACAAAATCAATCAAGTTTTAATTTTTTAATTTGAATTTTCTATTCTCATTGAGACGAAACATTTTGAAAATAGTAAACATTCCATTCTATCTGTTAGCAGTAATGACTTCATTGTTTGTACAAAATAGAAAACTGCTTTCTAATTTAAACTGAATGCGTCATTTAAAAATTATCAAGTGAATTTTATATACTTGATTATAAACTAAATAAATCTATAATAGACTTAATATATATTAGTGTAGGTATATATATTTATACAAATATAATATATAAATAACTTATATACTGACATATATTTTGAGAAATGCATTTTTGAAACTAGTGACGTAACATTTTTTTCTTTTGTTGTTTGTGAGCATGCTTCTAAAAAGTTTTAATTCAAAGTTATATAACAAATATATTTGCTGTTTTGTTTATTGAAACTTTATTTTTTAAATTTTAGGTTGCATTTAGCTTTAACTTTTTTAATAAATAGACTTAAATATACGCTTAACAGATTTGAAGATACCAGTGAAAATATTTAGTTTTATATTAAATTAAATTTGAAAAATAATACTTGATATTCCAACGTTTTAATGTTTTTGAATTTAAAATATAATAGTCATTAATTAATAGAATGTGATTGAACCTGTACGAAAGCGATGCTTTAAGTTAAGTTATAGTTTGGATAAACTTTTCACACTAGATAATTATTTATAAGGTATTTATAAACATTACGCTAGATATTTATAAACATTATGCTAGATATTTAATTTCTTAACATTCAAGTTTTGATATTTTATTTCATAAAGTGAAAGCAAAGTTTTTCATCAAACAGACCCTAAAAAAATTTACCAGTTAGCGAATGGTTTGACTTAACCAGGGTACAACTAAGCGGATAATATGATAAAGTTCAACAGGAATTTTAAAAAAAAACATGCTGGATTTAGCTTTTAAATAAATCATTTTGAATTTGAACTTATACTGCATAAATTAAAATGAAGCAAGTAATGCATAAATTATGCATGACGTATTTTATTACAAATATAACTTCTTTATTTAACAACATGCAAACTCTGTTTAAACATATTTTGACTTCAGCAAAAAAATTTTACTCAAAATATTTTCTATAAAATTCACTTATAATTTTCTCCCTCGCAAGTTCTTCAGACAAGCATAATTTTTTACTCTCGCACCAAAACTAGCGAGCGCTATTTGTGGCGCCCGGCAGGTCGTTTACGGGCTTGTTTCATGTGCGCGGAGCAATCACTCCCGCTTCATCACAAGGCCTGAATAAGTATAGAAATGTTCGGTGTAGAATAGACTGACCAAAAACCCATATTTTACGGGTCTGGACAGCTAGTTTCACTAAGTTTGTTAATAAAATTAATTTATAAGAACTTTAACAAAAAAATAGTCTTAAAAAATCTTATTTAATTAGGCATTTTTTGAAAGATTGGGAGCCAGGTCGGCCGACTTTCAAACAACATTTGAGAGGTTGGCCTACTTTTAATGAACTTTTTTTGGAAATACTAGGGAAATGTATAAACTTTTTAAATGAAAAATAATTTCATTTAAAAAGTTTATACATTTATTTTTTTTTTCTCTAACATTATTTTAAAAGATGTTATTTGATGTAGTGGTTCAGTTATCCCCAACCACTATATCAAGCAACACCTTTTAAATGTTAGTGAAAAAAATTATTTAATCCACCCATCCTAATGGTTACAAACAATTTTTTGCTTTTATCTAATTCTTTAAAGTAATTTTTTTTTAACATTAAAATAAAAATAAAAAATAAATTTAGTATTAGAGCTTTTAAATATAATTTTGAAAAAGTTGTAATTTTTTATGAGCACCTCTAACAATCTTTTGGAGTAAGTAGATTTTTAAAAATCTTTTGAAGAATATTTTTTTAAATCACTTTGAAGTAAATGTTTAAATATTCTTAGAAGTAAATTTTAAAACTCTTTAGAAGCATGTTTAAAAATCCTTAAAAATAAATGTTTAAAATTAAATACACTACATAATAACGATGATGATTTTTAAAAATCACACAGTATAATACAAAATAAATAAAAACATTCATGTTTTCATTAAATAAAATCTTACTTGATCTGCTGTGAAAAGTCCTTTATTTCTCGATGTATATATGCAATTCATGTAATGGTCATAGTCTTCATTCATTCCATACCTTGTAAAAAAAATATTAACGATATACAAATTAAATTTTAAGAGTATTTCTTTTGTACAGTATTGTGAAAATTAATTAGGTCAAAATTAAAAACATGTAAAAACCAGAATTTGTTAGGTTTCTTACTCTAATATAATAAAAAACCATACTCTAATACTTTATGTATATTTCTTGAACTGCTATGACATTCTGCACATAATTTAGCATGAAATCTACCAGTCTCACACATGTTTTAAATATATGTACTTTAAAACTAAATCTGAAGGATGGTGGTGGTAAGCATAATTTTATTGCTAAAAAAAAATTTGGATTTGGTGAGTTGCCAAGCCATAAAGTGTTTCTTGTATTGAATTATATTGAAGCAAAGTTAATTTTTTAAATATTTTTCTTGGTGCAACAAATATCTTTGTTTATTTACTTTTATTTACTTAATTATATTTATCTATTTTTATAATTATATTAATTTACTTTTATTTATTTATCTTTTAAATCATAGTTAAGTCGAAGAAAACGTAAAATAACAAAAACATAGAGAAAAAAACTGATGAAACTAATTTTCACAATCCTGTAACATGCTGAACTAAAAACAAAAATAAAAACAAACAATAATGATCTGTTAGTTTTCAAACTACAGGTACATTAAAAAACATTGCTAACTGACATCTAACAAAATAAGTAAAAGTGACAATAGCAGATGTTAATAGCAAACAAAAAGTTTTTAAAAAAAATTAATTAATGATAGTTTGAAGTTGTTGTTTTTTTCCGCATACTTAGCTAAGCTCAAAATTTGACATCATACAAAAATAAAAAAATTAAAATAAGGGATTCATTACATACACAATCTGAAAGTTTAGGCATGTATTGTCTAGTAGGCTTGTAGAGCCAAGCCGGAGTTGCTGTTTTTTGGTGGAGCCGGAGTTGCAAAAATCAAGCAGCTTTCGGCTCTCATGTTTTTTAAAGGAATAGAATGTATGTTTTTTTACTGTAAACAAACTTTATTCATTTATTGTTTAACTAATTTGTTCAATGAATTATTTATTAAATTTCTATTTTTTTTTAATATTTTTTCTAACAGCTACAGTCTTGCCAAAACATAATAAAAATTAATATTTTAACGATTTTGTACTCAACAAAATACTATACTTTAATAGCATTTCTTAATGTGCTTTATTGAAAAAAAAAAAAAAAAAAAGGAAATTATATATGGAAACATTCCTACAGTATTACATGTATTGCTTTATAATATATTATATTTATATACTGATATTATGCTGTTAAATATTTGATGCGCGATATAATGATTAAAGGTTATTCATCTTCAAAATTATACTAAAGCGTGCAATTATTAAATTCAGAACAATGAACATCTTTTTAAAACTTGTCACTAACACATTTTAAAATTATATTTTTTGGGTAAATACACGAAGTAATGATAGTATTAATTAAAAACATCAACAAACGAGTCAAAATTTTTCTCATCAATTTTAAATTTTACATCAAGGACTGTTTGCAAGCTAGACTTTTGCCATTTTATCACAGTCACGATGTCCCCTGCTGGTTCTGGCCTGATCTTGCTTCTTTTCATTATTTTTAAAAGACCGTAGAGTGGTAAAATTCGAGAGACATATCAAAATCATACCAAAAAGCTTGATTCCGCCAATCTGCCTACAGTTCCATCCCATTAAGAAATTTTGGGGAGTTTGCAAAGAATATTTGCAAAAGAGTGACAAAACAATAAGTAATGCTAAAGATTAGAGAGTGGACATTAGTAGGAAAAAAAATTGCCAAAGACACTGTGCAGAAGTTGATGCCGTCGATTAGCATAAATGCTAGCTTATTTATTTGAAACAATTAAAAATACTAAAAAAAAAAAAGAATTTTTACAATCTTCAAGATCATTAGATTAAAATAAATATTGATAATAAATATCGAAAATAAAATTTTTTTTTGGAATTTTTCATCGCTTTGAATTTAACAATTTTACCCAGTGGACACGGGGCGTACAAAGACGTCTTTTAAACATCTTTGGAGCATTTTAAACGCCTTTTGAATGTTTTGGATGTCTTTTGAACATTCAAAAGATGTCTTTTTTAGTTTCCGTGTCCACTGAGTAGAATTAAATCTAATATTAGAACTAAAACTCTACTTTTTGGTAAATAATAAATCAAAAAATATATATATTTATCCAAGACATTTTTACTTTCAAATGTAATGTCCAGTAGTAAAGTAGTGATAATAATACAATATACTTGCAGAGTTGTTAACAAGGTCAAAAGTAGCAAGGCTAAGGCAAAGGCCAAGACCACATGTCACAAGGCCAAGACCAAGGTCAAAAGTTACAAGATTAAGGACAAGGCCAAGGCCACATGTTACAAGGCCAAGGTTAGGAATAAGAGTTTCAATGCCAAGGCCTACGCAAACTGTAGATAGCAAGTGCTATGACAATAAAACCACATGTTGTCAAATTAGATCAAGGTAATGCGCAGAATTCAACGAAGTCAATAAGAAAATATACTTGTAGATATATATGAAAGCTGAAAACAAAAATACATAAAAATAAAGAATGAAAACTTTTAACTTTTTTATTCTGGTATTTTTTTTTGAAGGCTAAAGCCAAAACAATCAAGGCCAAGGCCAAAAATTTCAAGACCAAAATCAAGGCTAAGACCAAAAGTTTCAAGGCCGAGGCCAAGGTCCTAATTTTTGGCCTTAAGGTAAGGCCAAGGCCAAGGATAAGGACTAACAACTCTGCAAACTTGTAATCATAAAAGTTGGTTAAAAATTAATTGCTGTAATTGGTTTGGATTTGGGTTGGCAAATGTGATCAAAAAAAATATTTCAAAACTTGCGATTTTTGTTCATAAAGTACGAGAGCCTGAGCCAAGCCGGACATTCTTAGGAGCCGGAACTGAGCTATAAAAAAACATTCGGCTCCACAAGCCTGTTATCTAGATATGAAAAACTTTTATTATAATAAAGAAAAAAATTTTTTTATCATTGTTCTTTGATTTTTCTTCTTTTTCAGAAAAAACTGTTAAAATTTAAGTCATCATTTTGCTTTGCTTTTATGTTTTAAGATTTTCATCCATTACTCATTAATGAATTGATTACTAGTCAATCATAACTAAATGTTTGGCACCTAACCTAGTTCTGTAAATTTATAGCCTATTTTCAAATTTCCTTGTAATGGTTGAAATATAAAGATAAAAAAATTATTTATACAACTTTCTTAATTCTTATAGAAAATCTCTCTTATATTTCTTTTATTTGTACTTTATTACTATAGCATCTTTATTTACACTTTTTATATACAAAATATAGATACTAATACTAATAATTTGAAACCACCATCAAAAGCAAAAAAAATGTTAACGATAATCTTAATATTAATTGATTATATAAGCAATGCTTATATAATTAACTAGTACTAATAGTATTTTGATTATTGACATCATTTTTCCCATTTAACAAATGTATACAAATTACATACCTTAAATCAGAATTACAGTCCATATTTGTACACTTCCCCTGATTTTCTGGTATCGTACTAAGAAAAAAAATATTTCCACATCTCTATAAAACATATATAATTTCAACTACTATTATAATGACTTATTTAAAATTAAATAAAACATGTTTTAAAAGACATATTAATGTGCACTTGTTCTAGAGCTCTATTACTGGTATTCAGACACTAGAACTCTTTTGATGGAGTAACCAGGTCAAAATTTTTATTTTTTATTTTAGGTCAGATCATTTTTCAACTACTTACTATAAATGTTTCGCCTAAATGAACTATAAGTTAAGACTTTAAATAAACATAATGCACAAAAATAAATTATATTTAGGTTTCAATTTTTGACTTGAAAACTAAGGTTTTGGGTAAAAAAATGGTAAACACGATTTGCTACAACTTTTGATTGGTTAATCAGATTGACTGAAAAACATCTTCAAAATTGATTATAAAATATATGCTGTTTCTAAGAAGATATGAGAACTGTAATGCAAATGCAAAACTTAAAGATACAAAAAATGAAAAAAAATGTATGAAAAAAGCTACAGATATTTAAAAAAAATGGTTTAACCCAGAGCTCATATTTGGGTTTAACTCTACTCTGGATAACCAATTTGATAAAGCAAAGTGTAAGTTAGAAAGTGTGACATAATTTCTTTTGAAGAGTAGAGATAGTGTTCCTTTTAATGCTTTTGTTGCACATTGTCAAGGCCGCACAAGGAGCCCTTGTGCGGCCTTGACAATGTGCAACAAAAGCATTAAAAGGAACACTATCTCTACTCTTCAAAAATGTTATGATTTAGGGTTAATTAACAGGACTGACACAATTACATAGCTCATTGCTTAGGAGGCCGTGCTCTATCTATGAATGAGTCAAATTCTCTTTAAACTTAAATCATACCAAAAGTAACCCAAAAATATTAAGCATAAAAAACCATACCCGCCACCTAACTGTATATATATCTTTTACAAATACTTGTGATCTGCAAAGCAATGTTCCATCAGGGTAATTCCATGTCAAATCAGCAGGCTCATTTCATCGCATGTTTTGGATTTTGCTAATTTTTTTATGTTATAAGGTTTATGAAAATTAAAAAAATCTGAAATTTGGAACCTCCCTTATGGTTCTTGAGATATTCAGGATTCAATTTTCTTATTTATGCTGACTCAGCATTTTTTTTGTTAATACTTTTTTGTTGTTAAAGGCTCAAAGTATGGGGAGGGGGCAATTAGGCCTCAATCCCCTCCCCCTTCCAAAAAATAAATAAATTATATTAATTATAAAATTAGTTATATTTTCCAAATTAAATATTTTTCCAAAATTGAAAACTTTGGTGGCCTTATGGAGCAATAATTAGAAAAAATATTTTATTTATTGAAGCTAATTTTTTTTGTAAAAGACCAACATTTTTTTTAAGTATAGAAACTTTACTAGGCTGTAATCCAAATGCATTTATAAAAGACATTTTTTGTAAAAGGCTTTATTTATAAAAGACATATTTTTTTCTTTCATAGATAAAACCTTTTTATATATTATATATTTGCTTCTCATTATTATATTTTTGCTTCTGATTTCATGTTGTAAATACTAGTTTCCTGTTACTTTGCAGAATTTTTATATTTACTTAACTAATTAATAAATGTTAAATAATTAAGATATTCCTGTTGTACCTGGGTGGAAATTATGCACTAGTTGTTCATAAGGGTACATAAGGTTACCTTATACGAAAGGCTAGAAAAGCTAAAAAAAACATGGAATTTTGTATAAACCATCATTAAAAAAAGGAAAGTTGCTTTCCTATGAAACCATTAATCTATGAAACCATTAATAGTTCATAGCTTTTATCAAAGTGACGAGTAAACACAAATGATGCCTGGAAAAAAAAATTTGTCAGTATAGGGTACAGGCAACACATGCAAAAAAGACTAATATTTGATGATGGGAGTATTTTGATTAATCTAAAAAACTTCATGTAGTATTTAAATCTGAACACTCTAATTTAAATGTTGGATTTTCAATGTTTTGTAGCCTTTGCCCAAGATGGTGTGTAACCACAAACTCGCCTGGCACTCACAGTGTTTGTGTCTGTATCTAACATCAGAATGTTAAGTTGTTAACTGATACTCTAAAAATTGACAAAGATTATAGAGATTTAATGGGAATGATTGTTTACAATTGGGATAATCTAGAATGCATGTTACATCGATATCTACTATGTGTCCTGGCTTTAAAAGAATTCTTAACAGGAAAATTTGACAACAGTGATAAGGAAATAACAATTAATCAATGGGAAGGTACTGATAGAACTACACTGATCAATCAAAAAATCAATATTGAAGATGTTATTGACTTTATATGCAATAAAATAGATAAACTTAGATCTTATTCATTTATAGCTAAAAGTCAGGCCAAGTACCTCAAAGGCTGTAAAGATTTTTTAAATCACAATGAGTGTATAATATTGGGTGACTTTGCAGAGAACTTTCAATTTATTGTTCAGGATGAGGTGCAAAGTTACTAAAGGAATAAACCAAAATGTACACTACATTCTATTATTATATACTATAAATCAAATGGTAAACTGATATCTAAGTCATTTTGCTTTCTTTCTTATGAAGTTGAGCATGATGTATAGTTATATGTAAATATATGTATTTTATATACTTTGTATATAAAATACAACAGCTCATTATCAATTACATTAAAGCAAAAATTCTACAAATTAATAATATTAAAAACTTCACTGATGGATGTGCAGCACAATATAAAAACTTTAAGAACTTTTATTTATCTTTATCATCACAAAGAAAATTTTGATATTGATGCTGAATGGTTGTTTTTTTTTTGCCACAAGCCATGGTAAATCTGCTTGTGATGGTACTGGGGGCACAGTAAAAAGACTAACTGCACAAGCCAGTTTAAAAAGGACAATGACTGGACAGATTTTAGATGAAGATAAGATGTTTAAATTTTGTGTAACCAATATAAAAAACATTTAATTCATTTTGGTTTATAAAACAGAAATAAATGAAGTTCGATCATCATTATAACAGTTTACTATGGGAAGAATCTTGCCAGGAACAAGATAAATATGAACAAGAAAATATGTGTTGGGTCCCATCAAATCATGTTTAAGTACCATTAATCTGCCATCTACAACAAATGGTCGCATATATAAAATTTCAGAAACTGAGTTAGATGCAAAAATATATGGTATAAATATCAAAATTATTGAAAAAAAAAATAAAGATTTATAGAAAAATTTTTAATGCATTATTATTTTTATATTTGTATGTTATTTTTTGTAATTTTATGTGAGTATGAGTAATTGGCACAATTTGGCTACAAAATTCTCCTAGTCACTTTTCTTTATGTTTTTAACAAATTGAAAGAAAAAAAAAAAGGGGGGGGGTTAGTAAAATGCTTTACTAACCTTCCCTTTAGACCATGATTCTTCCCCAGGTACAAAAAAAAAAAAAATAAAATATAAATTTATTATTGCCCTCAAAAAGACTTTAACAATATCTTTTTACAACATAAAATTAAAGCTAATTTTGTCAAGATATAGCTAATTTTGTCATAAATAGGTTAGCAACCTTATATTTTATGCTGACTCAGCATATATATAAGTTTTACTTAAAAGGCTGCATTTAGAAAAGTTGAAAACTGCAGTAATATATTTTTTAATTATAGTGATGTTTGTTACCTATATTGTAAGTTATAACAATGCCTCAAACAAAATGATCAAGGTGGCATCACCATTTTGATCATCGAAATACCCCAAAATATATGCCTTTATTATCTAATTTACATGTAATTATGGTGGTAAAAAAAATTTTCAATTTAAAATTTTGTTCCGTCATGTGGAAGATTGTCTATGTACAAATTTCAGGATGATACCTCATTTGGTTCATAAAATATTGCTTTTTAATAACAAAAAAGTATTAACAACAAAAAAAGCTGAGTCAGCATAAATAAGAAAATTGAATCCTGAATATCTCGAGAACCATAAGGGGTTGGAGGTTCCAAATTTCAGATTTTCTAAATTTTTATAAACCCTATAACATAAAAAAATTAGCAAAATCCAAAACATGGGATGACGTTTCATGCTTTTTTTTCTACTGATTTGACACGGAATTACCCATCAGTTAAATCTCACCTCTTGGAAAATTCACCAGACTTGCTTGCTTTTAGTAAGACTAATTTAAGTTCTCATACCCATTGAATCATAGACTCTAAAAGTCACATGCTTGGCGAGGGGGTATAAATACATATCAACTCGCCTATTCGTCGTGAAATCAGGTTTGAATTCTTTGACTATTCTTTTATGACTCAATCACTTACACAGAACTTTGATAACAAACAGCTGTTTATTATTGTAAGAAATCAATGTAAAAAGGTGCTGCCTGATGCTAAGCTTCATTATTCTCAGTTCATTAAATCTCATATCTCAGAAGTTAGGTTTTATAGACTTGGAAAATCTTCAACAGCATCATTAACAAGGGTAGGTCTAACAGTATCCCTGTTCATACATTTGGTGTGCATTGTCAAGACCACATTGGAAGCACTTTGTTATAGCTTAGGGTTTATTAATAGTTATGAGGCAATTGCTTCGACTACTAGATAGTCTACTGAGTACTATCAGTGCTTTGAGTTTTTTAACCAATTTAAATGACTAAAATATCAAAAATTGTAAAACACAAAAAAGAACTCTTCTACGGCTTGTGGTCTAGACAAAATTCCTGTCGCAGTCTTACAAAATTGTTCTCCAGAACTTTCTTCGATTCTTTCTAAACTATTTAATAAGTGCCTGATTAGTCTTGTTTTCCTTCCTGTTGGAAAATGGCATCTGTTGTTCCAATTATTATCCAATCAGTCTTCTTTCTGTTATTAGTAAAGTCTTTGAGTCTTTGATAAACATCATCTCTCATTTGATAAACATCATTTCACATCTCATTTTGAGTCAAATAAATTACTGTCAGATAATCAATACGGTTTTTGATCCCCTTGCTCTACAGCTGATGTGCTAATTGCTGTGACAAAAAGATTTTATCATACATTAGATGGAGGCGGAGAGGCTAGGGCTACTGGTCTTGACATATCTAAAGCTTTTGACAAAGCTTGGCATGCTAGTCTTCTCCATAAGCTTGTTTCAAATGGTGTATCTGAGAAAATTTTTGAAATTATCAAATCGTATCTTTTTAACTGCTTTGTTAAAGTCATCCTCAAAGGCCACAACTCTTCTTCATTTCTAGTAACTTCTGGGGTACCTCAAGGTTCTATCCTTGGTCCTGTTTTGCTTCTCATCTACATTACAACCTTACATCTAAACAACAGCCTTACATCTAAAGTAGCTCTTTTTGCTGATGACTCAACTTTAAACTGCTATCTTCACAAAAAATTTTCTCTTTTTCAATCGCTTAGAACAGGCAGGCAATCTTGAATCTGATCTCACTTCTTCTGTAATAGATTGGGGCTCGCAGTAGCTTGTAAACTTTAATCCCAATAAAACTCAGTTATTTACTGCAAATAACTATCGCAAGACTGTTAACATTGATGAATGGCAACCCTCTCATTAAGTCCTCTTCTTTATGTCTTCTTGAATTATTGTTCATAATGACCTTTCATAGAAACCATATATACAATTGATTGCTAAATTAGCATCTGCTAAGGTTGCCTCTCTTTATCGTGCTCGCCATTTTCTTACTCCTGATTTCATTCCAAATCTTTACAAATCTCTTATTTGTCCCTGTATGGAATACTGTTGTCATTTGGGTTGGTACTTCTAATAATGCCTTTTTTTCTAGATAAGATTTTCCAAAAACGCATTGTAAACGTAGTTGGACCCACTCAATCTTTGAACCTCATTCCCATTAGTGTAAAGTTGCATCTCTTTCTCTTTTCTACAAATACTGTACTAAATGTACATGGTCTGCAAATACTAAACTAAATGTAGATGGTCGCTGCTTAAAGAGCTATCGCCTCTATTTCCATTAACTTAAAACTTAAATCTCCCTCTTCATTCAGTCTTATTTACTGTACCTGTCTCAGCATACTCTAAAAAATTTTATTCATCTATTTTTTCCCCACACTTTAACTTTCTCCCATCTTCATGTTTTCCTGACTCATATGACACAACTTTTCAAGTCTTTTCAACTTTTCAAAAATGCAAAGGTTTGAGAAATTGCAAAAAAAAAAAAAAGAAAAGATAAAAAGTGTCACATCAAAAATCACCTCACCTCAACTTATTTCAAATTTTAATACAATCAAACATTATGGTTATAAAATTACACCCAAAAAATTTAATGCTAACATATATCAAATAGATTTTTTATAATTATCAAATAGTTATATTTTTATGAATAAAGATTTTGTCTTAAAAGAGAACCTGGTTCGATCACCATCTCTTAGATTATCACTGCACATGTACTGCAAAACAATCTCACAATTAGAGTTCTTTTCACCACAAGAATGTTGATTTGTCCATTCAATTGTTAGCTGTGATCCTTCAATATAGTACAAGTTGCCAACATTGTATCCACCACGGTTGTTATTTTGTGAATCAAACATGCTTCATTATAAAAATAAAAAATACTATGATAAACAATATAGACAAAACAAAAACAAAAAATACATTCTTGAGTGTTTTATTTATTGTGCTTTTTAAACAAGTTTGTTAAAAAAATAGTATAATGGTTTAAATAATTAAAAAAAAAAATCATAGGGGCATAATGAAATAGAGTTAGGGTTTTAACACCAGTCAGACAACAATTAAAAGCTTGTACGAATCTTGTTATGAAAAAATATGTAAAATTAAGATTGGGGTGAAGATTTATGATAAATATTAAAAGATGTGATATATTGAAGTTAGAGGAGGCTTCAATGACTATGCATTATAAAATGTAAAGCCATTGACGTTGGATAGTTTCTGTTTGCAGAATATGCACTTAAGAAGTACCTGTACAGAAGTTATTACAATCAATATTTAAAAACAAATTAATAATCTATATTTAAAATGTCATTGAGAACAATATTTGTGAAATAACATTTTTAAAGGTAAATTTAAATGTAGATGCAAATTTTATTGCAGATCAAAGGTTATCAAAAGTTCATTAACAGTCAAAAAAAAGAATATAAAATTTTTTTTTTTAATATCAGAGAAAAAAATATTGTTGCTTGTCTTTGCATGAATGAATTTGTCAACTACAATAGATTTAAAAACCAGTTTTGTAAATCTATAATAAAAAGTGATAGGGCACTATAAAATTTGCCCAAAAGTGGTGTACAATAAAATTTGCCCATGTGATGTACAAATAAAGATTAAAGAAATTAAAAAATATATAAGAGATTGACAAGTAAATAATAAAAATGAACTTGCTTACTTGTTATTATTATGAAAAATATAATAATAACAAGTAAGCAAATAACAAAGCAAAATAAAATAAAAATAAACTGTCAAATAAAATGTCAATTATTCTTACCAAATTTATATTTTTATCAAAGGAAATATATTTTCCTCACTATAATATATTCAACACATTTTATCACCTACTATTCCTTGTTAAAAAGTGTTTTGCTGTACAATTTTAATTTGTGCTTGTGATCCTCAAGGGAATTCCAGAAACGGTAATTCTTGGGAATTTCGTTGGTCAATTCCTGTTCCCGTTTTTTTTTTCGAGAAATTCCCGGGAATTTTTCTTAAATACAAATATGTAGATTATCATTTTTTAAAGATATATTTAAAGTTTATAGTTGTAATTGCAGGTATAGTTAAAGTTTAAAACTTTTTTTATACCTGGAAATACACTTTACAGGTGTTAAAAAAGTTTTAATCTTTAAATATACCTGCAATTCTATGTATCAAAATGAATCTTCATAAATTTTACTCTAAAGTCTACCTGTAGTTGGTGGTGCAATTATTGCAATATAAAAATGCGTAAAATTAATTAGTAATTAGTTTTTCAATATTTTTTAAAGTGTAAAGTGCATTGTGCAAGTTTTTTTAAAAGAAAGTGAAAAAGTTATTTTCGACAAATTATCAAAGGTAAATATAGTACATATTATGTTATTTCTTTTTCTAAATCTGTTTCTTTTTTTTTATTTCTTCATTTCTTTTTTCTTCATATCTTATCTTTTAATTTTAAATAGCATGTCTTTTGTGTGGAAGCAATTCAAAAAGGAAATGGGCAACAAAGCACGCTGTGACGTAGACTTGGGCGATCGAAAGTGTAGTGCTGTTCTCAATTGTGCTGGAGGTTCAATGAAGGGTTTGATAGAACATCTAAAGCGTATTCATCAGATACTTGATCCATTGAAATCTGGATCGACAACTAGCAACCTTATGGTTGGCTCAACGAAGCACAAGCAGCACTGACAATCCTCCAGTAAAGAGGCAAAAGCTGATGACAGATTTTACTAGAGCATCATTTGAGGAAACCATTTCTAAAGAAGTTGCTTTAAATGGATTGAACTTCAAAAAGATCATCAACTCAGATATAACAGCAGAGCATGTGAACGAGAAGTTTCCAACAAAAAACTTCCCAAAGAATGGATCTAGTGTTGCAAAGATTGTCATGAAGACTCAAGGCTAAAATAAAATCGTGGATTCAAACTCATCTAGCTGAAGGACATTTCTTTTCAACAACCCTTGATAAATGAACTTCTATTGCAGGGCGACATTTCTTGAACATTAATCTTCATTATTTTGAAAATGGTGTTGATAAAGAAATCAATTTGTGCATGGTTCCAATTTATGGAAGTGCAACTGCTCTTAACATCAAAAAACTAGTAAGTTGATATTATAATCTTTTTCTTTTTTTAGGTTTCTAATCATTTTATTTTTTATTTTTTTATTAACAGCTCGAAGCAAGATTGATGGAATTTGGCTTGGATCCAGAGAAACACATTGTTGGCACTTCTGGTGATGGTGCGAGCGCTATGGTACCATTTGGTTCTATGATCGCATCAGAATATGTTCAGTGCAGCGATCATGGAACTCATCTGGGTGTTACTAAAGTTCTTTATCTAAAGAAACAGTCAGCAGATGCTCCAGTGGATGACAACGACGATGATGTCTTTTTTGTTGAGTGTGGAAATGAAGATAAACCTGATGAAGATGTACCTGATGCCGGCGAGGACACAGAATCAGATGATGAAGAGGAGGCCAATTCACTTCAAATGTTTTTTGCTTATCAATCAACTATCACCAAATTGAGAAAAATCGTGAGCCCTATCCTTTACTTGCACGACATCAACAGCATCAATGAGCCGAATCACTTTGCTACATCGACTGTTGCAGCTATGAGCAAACTTGCAGTGAAACTGATGGAAAGACTCTTCAGTACTGAAAATGATGATTGTGTGGAACAACCTGAACAGCAAGAAGAACCATCAGCATCAACATCACAGCAGGTTCAAAGAAGTTTAGCTGAACAACTGACACTTGCCTTGAAAGCTTCAAGAGAGGTCACCAACAAGCAGGCAGGCAAAGTTATTGAATACAAAAAGGAGATGCAGGTATATGCGAAGACAAAAGTACGCTCACCAACTCTAGATATACTTTTCGAGGGACTGAAGACAATACAAGCAACATCAGTAGCTGCAGAACATTGTTTTTCGGAAGCAAATATTCTTGTGAGCAAAGTTTGCAACCGTCTTTGTGATGAGAACATCGATGCTATTTCTTTTCTTAAATGTTATTTCCAAAATAAATTAATAAAGTAGATTTAAACATAAATTTTGAGTTCTTTGTATTGTTTTTGTATTTTTTGATTAAAAATTTTCAGGTTTTAGAAAGAAAAAAAATATTTCAAAGCTCATTCCGGTAAGGGTAATTAATTCCCGGGAATGAGCTTTTTCATTCCCGATATTCCCGAAATTGAAACTCCCGGGAATTTGAGGATCACTAATTTGCATACAAAACTATAAATTACATACATAAACATGATTATTGATATGCCAAAACATATCTTTTGGAATAGTTTAACTATGGTATCAAAAACTTCGACATCAAAAATGACGACATCAAAAACTGCCTTTTGATATAATTTAGACTATGTTTATTCAGAGAGTAATATATGGTAACTATTGCAAAAAATTCTAAAGATTTGATAAAATGACTGCCAGAAAAGCTGCAATATTTTTTAATATTTCTTTAAAAATATCGAGATGATTTTTCTTATAAATTATAAAGATAAATCTTAAAAAGACAGAGTGGCTCTGATTTAATGTTATATGTTTTATACAACAAATTTGCATATCAAAAAAAAAAAGTAACAGAAATTCAAACAGCATAAATGACATTTAAAAGCAACATTTTTATTTTAAACCTACAATAAACAACTTTGTTATGCAAATTTTGTAAAAGTTAAAATCAGAGACCTTTTTTAAAATAAAAAGTATTCAAAAACAGGCTAATTATTTATTAAAGAAACAAGCTAAATAAATAGAATAAATAAATTAACAAAAATAGACAAAGTTTAATAACAGTTAATTATTTTATTTATTATTACTTTTATTTATTATCAATTTTATTTAATATTAAGACATATTTTAAAAAATCAGTTTTTATTTTTTCTTAACATCTAATAAAGTTATGACTAAAAAAGATTTACATGTAAGCATAAATTCCAAAATCTCTTTTTATATTTATTTTGTAACACTTTGAAAATTCCTTTTTATAGATTTCATAGTTTAAAGTAATTAGAAATCAAATTTAACGGAATAAATAACTGAGAAATTTATTTACTAAGTGCTGAATTACAAAAAACTTTATATACACTGTTTCGGGCATAGATCTGGATTTTCTTGGAAATGAAAATATCTCTACCGATTACAAAAATTTAATTTTTATAAATGTGACTTACAATTTATTTTATAAAATTTATTACAGATTTTTTTTTTTTTTTGTAAAAACAACCATTTTCATATAGTAGAAAATTGTTTCAAATTTAATTTTTTTGAATCATATAAAATTTTTTATTAAGAATCATATAAAATTTTTTATTAAGAATCATATAAAATTTTTTATTAAGAATCATATAAAAATTTTTATTAAGAATCATATAAAAACAAAGACTTAAAAATCAACATGAAGTGAAAATGTACAACATAAGAATGCCTTAAAACATGCACCTCACTTTAAAAATCAAATAATAAAAAATATACTCTAGTTACGAAATATTTAAGAGCAAGGACAAAGTTTTTTTAATGGAATTCGATTTTTTTTATCTAAAATAATTTTCATGTTTTTTAAGGAACTTTTTTTTTTGCAATTTCTTATGACAGCATAACTGAATTTCAAATAAAAATATATTTAGTATCACTGAAGTATTTCTGGCTTGGGGAACTAAACAAGTAGAAAAGAGCATGGACCAGAAAAACACCTAAATGACAATTTTTGAGCATCAAAACAACATTACAAAAAACATCAATTTTGCTCTAAATCATTTTTATAGTAGAATATAGTGAATGGCAAGAAATATAATTGTGAATGGCTAATATGTTTGCCCTCAAAAGAAAGCGTTTTTTGCTTTATGGTAAAAGTTTTTAAGCTTTCCAAATACTTCCTTGCAACTAATGATTTGAATGATATGAAAAATTTTGTTTCGCTGTTGAAAAGTCAAAAAAAATTATGTGCGCATCATGAAGCTTAAATGGTTTATTTGGTTCCTAATATATTTTTTTAGAAAAAGGGTCAAATAAGACAATCAATTCTAGAAGACCATCAAAACTTCTATTACTAAATAACTTTTTTGAACCTCTAAATGCAAGATTTTTTTCAAAACCATTTGCCAATATATCTGTTCTTTACTTGTCTCTTTCACTAATTTGCCTCTTTCACTAACTTGTCTCTTTCACTAATGTCTAATTCACTAATAAAAGGTCAGATCAGGTTATCCTGCTACTGGTAACATGTAACCCAGTAAAATCTGCTTCATGTCCTGCTGCCTTGTAGGATACACCTTTTTGTCTATTGCCTTTTTGGCTATTGTCTTGTAGAAGGCCTCCTAGGCAAAGACATAAGAGGTAAATAGATTCTATCTGTTGACCAGCCTCGCACCCCTTCATCATCTATTAGGCTGGCGCAGATGTATTTTTAATACATTGTTTCCAGTTTAGGATGTTGAATGCTGAATCTTCTTGACTCAATGCATGGGTTTTGCTTGTGTCTCTGTTTTTATGACTAGGCAACTCATTCTATTATCTCCTTATGAGGGTACAGCTCTAAAACTCAGTTTTATGGTTCTGAGGCCGGCTGGTAGTCAGGTTTCCCAAATTCTGTGGTAGCTCTCAGAGAGGCTGATTCCATCAACAGCTGAAAAATATCAAAGTATTAGCAGTGCCATGTTGCGCATGGATGGTGTCCCTGTTTGTACTTTTGGTGTGCATTGCGGAGGCCACATTTGGAGCCCTTTGTTACGGCTTAGGCTTTATTAGTAGTAATGAGACAATTGCTTGGGCTATTAAACAGTGTTCTGAGTACTATCTACGCTTTGAGTCAAGTTCTTCAATCTAATTTAAAAATGAATAAAGTACCAAAAACTATAAAACACAAAAAACCATCATCATCACCAAGTTCTCTAAACCTATCATTCACTAATATTCGTGGTCTTTGAAGTAACTTTTCTTCTGTTGAGTCTTATCTCTTGCAAAGTTCACCAGACCTACTTGTTCTTTGTGAGACTAATTTGAGTTCAGCTGTCTCATCTTGTGATCATAGTGTTGATGGCTATCTTCCTCTAATTTGTAAAGACTCCAATAGTCACATGCTTGGCCTGGGCATTTACATTCGTAAGAATTCACCCATTCGTAGTGAAACTAGGTTTGAATCCACAGACTATTCTTTTATGTGCTTTCAATTATCACCACTTCACTCTATAGCCTTTCTCTTTGTTCTATATCGCTCTCCTTCATCTCAAGACTGCACACTTTTTGACGTTATTTCTGATCATATTGACCAAGCCCTCTCTCTTTATCCATCAGCTAATATAGTTGTTGTTGGCGACTTTAATGCTCACCACCCTGAATGGCTTGGCTCTAGTGTCAGTGATTCGGCAGACATTAAAGCCCACAACTTTTGCCTTTCTCAATCCCTAACTCAAATAGTCAACTTTCCAACTCGCTTTCCAGACAACCCGAATCATTTACCTTCTCTACTCGACTTATGTCTTGTTTCTGATCCTAGTCAGTGCTCAGTTTCTTCACATTCACCCTTAGGTGCTTCTGATCACAGTTTGGTCTCTCTAAAACTAATATCTCATTCTTCTTCATCACCTGAATCCCCCTATTATTGAACCTTTTACAACTACAGTAAAGCTGACTGGGATTCTTTCCGTGATTTTCTTTGTGATGGCCCTTGGGTAGAAATCTTTCGTCATCCTGTCGACAAATGTGCTTCTTACATAACTTCGTGGATTCAGGCTGGCATAAAATCTTTTATTCCCTCTCGACAATTCCAGGTCAAGCCTCACTCTCCTCAATGGTTTTCTTCACACTGTGCTGCTGCGATTGCCAATCGAAACTGTTACTTCCATATTTATTAGCAAAACAATTCTCCAGAAAACAGGCGTCTGTTTATTACTGCTAGAAACAACTGTAAAAAGGTTTTGTCTAACGCCAAAACCCGCTATTCTCAGGTCATGAAATCTCGTATCTCATCTCAAAAATTAGTCTCTCATGACTTCTGGAGAATCTTTAATAATATCAATAATAAGGGCAAATCTATAATTCCACCTCTCTTGAATGGTTTAGACTTAGTCACCTCACCTAAAGACAAAGCTGAATTTTTTGCTAAAAACTTTTCATCAATATCATCTCTTGATTCCACTAGTTGCTTTCTACCTGATATTGCCAACAAACAGGTTGATCCATTGCTTGACATTCATATCACTCCAGCATCTGTTATCCCTATCTTCAAAAATTATGGATAGCGATCTGATTCATCTAACTACCGTCCTATTAGTCTTCTTCCTATCATAAGCAAGGTTTTTGAATCTTTAATTAAAAAACACTTAATTTCTCATTTTGAATCTAATCCCTTACTTTCTGACCATCAATATGGATTTCGATCTTCTCATTCTACAGCTGATTTTTTAACTGACAGGTTTTGTCGGTGATGTACTCTATGAGTCACCTACTCTTAATCTTCTAGGATTAACTCTTACTTCCAATCTTTCTTGGAAACCATATATCAAATCAGTTGCAAAATTAGCATCTGCTAAGGTTGCATCGGATTCTATTCTCTATCTCTATAAATCTCAAATCCGGCCTTGTATGGAATATTGTTGCCATATCTGGGGCGGATCCTCTAATGATGCCCTTTCTCTTTTAGACAAGGTGCAAAAACGCGTTGTAAATATAGTTGGACCTGCTCTTGCAGCCAACCTCCAACCATTATCACATCGTCGTAATGTTGCTTCTCTTTCTCTTTTCTACAAATACTATAATGGGCACTGCTCTAAAGACCTAGCGTCTCTTATGCCATCTACTATAATTCATTCTCATGTTACTCGTCATTCAGCTAAGTGTCATCCTTTTTCTGTGACTGTTCTTAAGTGCTTATTCGTCAAACATCCTCGAACATCAGCTCTTTGGAATTCGCTTCCTTCATCTTGCTTTCCTGACTCATATAATTTGCAATCTTTTAAGTCGTCTGTCAATCGTTATTTTGCTCTACAATCTTCATCTTTTCTCTTTCAGTAACTTCCAACTTTAATTAGTGGCTGCTTGCAGCCTTGTTGGAAGCGAAGATGTTAAAAAAAAAATTAAAAAAAAATTGATTATCTAATGTATTGCAAAATATAGTCATGTTGGTTCTGACAAAACTTTATAAATCTCCAAAACAGTTTGCGATAAGCTTATTTCATTAAGTGCAAAAAAGGTTTTTGAATCAATTGTGGCAGATGTATAAAAATCTGCCACAATTGATTCAAAAACCATTATTGGAATTTCTTCGATTCCACCCCTGATGTATCATGCACAGATCAACTTTCTGTAGTTCAAAGATATATTTATACAACGGAGTCTTTGAAAAGATTTTTATATTTTATCAATATTGAAGATTACGCAGGTGGGATTTTAGCTGACATGAGAGTCAAGTTTTTAGAAAATAAAGCTAAATTAAACTCTTTTGACTGCAGATCTTAAACACAATAATGCTTCTAACATGAGTGGAAAGTAAGGGGATGCAGAAAACTATTTTGTAAAAAAACAACTAGGCAAAGTTTTTACCATGTGCAGTACATGCTAAACATGCTTGGATTGTGTGGAGATAAGGTTTGCATAGAACCTATCAATTAATTTTTAATACAGCAAACTTACATTTTTTTCTCTTTGTCTAGGAAAAGATGTGATGTTTTACAAAAAATATATGAAAAATGGGTAAAAACCTTTATCAAAAACCAGATAGAGTGCTTGAGCCAATTCTGTCAAGATAATTTTTAGATGAATAAAAAATAACTTTAGTTATTTTTTATTCATCTAAAAATTATGTGTGCTGCTCATTGTTATTATCACTTTCTAATTATGTTCTATCATTAATAGATCTTTCCCATGTTATTGAAGCACATGCTAAGTTATTGCTACCTAATGTTGACTATACCCAAAGAAAAACTTTTTTGGCAATCCTCAATCAATTAAGTATGTATTGAGCCCTAAAGAGAATTTTAATAAGTGTCTTAAAATTTTCAAAACTATTCAAATTTAAAACAAAAAGTTTTGACATATGAAGAAGCTCGCATAGCTTTTGGATTTTCAATTATACTATAATTACCAATCAGAATTTAAAGAAAAGTGTTGAAGAAGTTGTCAAGCAAAATTATGTAGATATCGATGATTAAATATTTTATGAAATTTCGCAAACCCGCAATCTCATAAAAAGTAATTTCTTTTATGCTTGATGATTACTAATTATGAAAAAAGCTTTTCCGAACTAAAATTAATTAAGAGCTGTTCAAGATCAACAATGACACAAGAACTTTTAACAAAATTGCTAGTTATTAGATAGTTATGCAAATTATCCAGTAACATTAATATATTAAATTATCCAGTAACATTAATATATTAAATTATCCAGTAACATTAATATACTAAAAACACTCTGCATTGTTTGATTGATGACTTTTTAAGAGAAAAATGCAGAAATAAAACTGTATAACAAACTAAAACTTAGTAAAAATATTTACTTGTTTATTCATTTTTTTCAAGCCTTTTCAAATAAAATTTATTAAATATAATACAATTAAAAAAATAAAAGTTTTTTGAAAAATTTTAATTTATTACATAAAAAATTATATAAGTTTTCACGGAATTTGTAGACAATATTATTAGTTTTCAAAGGATTAACCGTAACATATATTTAACAAAAAAAAGTAAGTTACGCTTAAAAAAAAGGGCCCCAAAATTTGGCTCTTGCTAGGGACTCTTCCAACTACACTTTCTAATAAATTTTTTTTCCTAATACTACTTGGGTTTTACAGTACAATCTAGACTTTAGATGCAAACATTCATATTTTTTAAATAAGTATTTAGTATAATATAGTAATTAACTATTATAAGTATAATAAGTCAAAAATCAACTATAGTGATTTAACTTACAAGAAAAAAAAAGGACTATGATGCTTATGATATCCATGGTATCTATTTCTATGACAGTTATGTTCATGATGAAAAGCAAAATGCATCATAAAAAAATTTATAACATTTGAAAAAGTATAGCAAAATTTGGTAGGCTTAAAAACATTTAGAAGACTAGATTACTAATAAAGTAAAATAAAAAAATATTGAATCAAGAAAATGGTAAATTTAATCTTTTTTTGAGTGTGTGGTTATTAAGGTGCTCCATAAAAGTCCTTACAGTTTTATCACAAAGCACTGTGAAAGAGCACTCAACTAGGAAGTTCACACCCCTTTCCTTACAAATGTTACTTATTGGGCTAGAGCCAGCATCAAACCTCGGACCTTGGACCACGGACCATGAATCTTTTAGTTTTAAGCTACATATCTAAGTACTATGTCATGACTGCATTAATCTATTGAAAAATCTATTAAAATCTATTGAAAAAAAATTACCGATTTGCATTATCGCGTTCTCTTCCAGATTCATCAAGACGATTGTTGCTTCCTCTAAAATTAAAAAATAAAAACTCTATATTCAGCATTCATTTTTATTAAAAACACAAATTTAGTTATAAGTTTAACATATTGATATATTTTCTATATCAATAAAAAAAATAATAACTCTACGCACTCTATATTGAGCATTATATTCAGCAATATGCACTCTATATTCAGCATTCATTTTTATCAAAAACACAAATTTAGTTATAAGTTTAACATATTGATACATTTTCTTAATCACTAAAAAAAATAGTATTTCTATAAAAAAAATCTATTGGCAATGTTTTATATCATCACACTAAGTAAATTAATCTATTAATTACCATAGTTCTATTTTCAACCAAAATACTTGAAAATTAATAAAAATTGAAAATTAATAATAATGATTTTTTTTTAATTTTGAAAAGGGAGGAACTGTAACTTAATGAACAATTCATAAATTTAAAAGAACGCTTTTTTGTTAAAACAGTGTATTTTAAGAACTAAGTATGTTTTTTCATTAACAATTTTTTATATTTTGAATGTTAAGAGTTTATAAATATGATAAGACCATCTGTCTACAACATATAAGTTATTATGAATTGTGGTCAAGGTTTTTTGAATATCACTATGAATGTTTTTTATCCATCTAATAAAACTAGCAACCAGTCTAAACCGGATGATACTGTAGTAGAGGAAGGTATTACAACAAAATTTTATACAAATACAATTGTAGTTAAAGAGATTTCTAGGTAGAAAAAAAAAATCTTTTATTTAAAAACACATTTAAGAAAAAGTTAAAAATACATATTATTTTAAATGTTTAAACTAAACTTTAAATGTTTAAATTTCATTCCAAAATGAGCTTTCCTTTTGATCACCAGTAAAGATGTATTGTACAAATCTTTATTAACTCAATTTTTTCAAAAATATGGAATATGGCCAAACAAAGTTGACAAACCATCTTATTTGAACCTTATTAAATATGAAATATGATCAAACAAAGTTGACAAACCATCTTATTTAAATCTTATTAAATATGGAACATGGTCAAACAAAGTTGGCAAACCATTTTATTTAAATCTTATTAAATATAGAACATGTTCAAACAAAGATGACAAACCATCTTATTTAAATTTTATTAAATATGGAACATGGTCAAACAAGGATGACAAACTATCTTATTAAAATCTTATTAAATGTGTAACATAGTCAAACAAAGATAACAAACCATCTTATTTGCAAACATATTAAATTACAATTAAATGCAAACTGAATCTATGGTCATTAAAAAAGTGTAAAATTATGATCATTAAAATTTTTAATGATTTATAAATAACTAGTCAAATAAAGATATTTAAACATTATTATACTTATAGATATTTGATAAGAAACATGAAACGTGAAGAAAATTCAATACTCAGAATGAGGGTTGGCTTTTTTTCTTTATGAAAAAAAAACACAAAATAATAGTCATAACTAAGAAAGTAATGCAGGAAGCAGTTGCAAATTTGCATTTATTTTTAAATGTAGGTAGTTAGTAACATAGCACTCAACTCTATAACTCAGAAACACAAAACTTGACAAATAAGTTCACTGCACAGAGAAACAAGTTGAATGCGGTACTACCAGGGACATGGTGGGGATCTAACTTGGAACACTTAAAGTGCTTTATAGTAGATACTATATTGAACAAATTCAAAAAATCCAAACAAATGTAAATTTTAATTTATATATATATTGAATATTCCAATTTGAACTTAAAATTTGAAAGTTGAATCAGTTATTCAATGTATCAATTTTCAAACTTCATGAATCAATATCCAAAATTTAACATAAACTTTGGACATTGGTCTATGAAGTTTGAACTTAGGTATTAAACAATAAAGTTATACAGAAAACAATGAGTACTTAGTTAATATTAGTATTTAGTAATTACTTATTAAATAATTACATGGATTATAGAACTTGATTTACCTCATTGCATCAATTCAATATCAATATCAAGCCTAATAGAATTTAAAATTAATTTATAAATTATAAATTAATTTGAACAATAAAGTATAATAGAAAAATCACTGATTAGAACAAGCGAGTGAAGTTAGTAATATTTAATAAAAATTATCAATCTATTACTTATTAAATAATAATTATTCACTTATGTTAGTTATAAAATAATTTAAGAATACAATTTGTTCTCCATGCACACGCAATAGCCTGTATCTTTTAGTTTTAAATATGTTTGTTGTTGAATTCCAGTTGCACTTCACCACTTATAGGGAGATTCATTCTTTTAAATATGTTAAAAGGTATAAAGAGATGTTGAATTCATCCATGAAACATACAACATAAATCATAATTTGAGGTTTAAATTGAAGTTTTAAATCGTTAATCAAATTCAATTAAATATTATTCAAATTATAAAGTATAAAAAATAAAGATAAATGACTGATAATTGATAAATGTTAATGAATGTGGCAATGGGTAATCAATGTTATCAAAAAAAAGAAGAAGAAAAAGTAGTGTGGTACTACTAGAGATGTGGGGATTGAACTCAGAACATCTTGCTTATAAAGTGAGCTCTCCATCACTACACCACTATTGCAATAAATACTAAAGTACATGAAAATTTATATTCACTTTTTTTTTTTTTGTAAATGAGACTCTAAATGGAAGTGGAAGTTCTATAGAAAACTTTTTGAACTTGTTATGATTTATGTAAAATGTGTATTTACCATAATAAAAAATTATGTTTGATCCACATTATATTATTTCTTTATGCCTAATTATGAAAGAAGCTTTTCCTAACTAAAATCAATTATGATCTAATTAAGATCATGATGATATAAGAAACTTAAAATAAATTTACTATACTATCCAGTAATGTCAATATTTTAATAACAATCAACATAGATTCTTTGATTGATGAGTTTTCAAGAAAATTTCATGATTTGCGGTATCAAAGGCTTTGGACATCTCAATGAAAACTCCTGCTGTAAAAAAATCATAAAGATATATCATTGACTAGTTCAACTACTTTGTGTTCATAGATTCTTTTAACCAGGGTTGACAACACCAAAGAGGCCAGGGGGCACACATTTTTTCTAAAGGACCTTTTTTTTTAGCAAATTTTAGATATAGAGGACTTTTTATAGAAATTGAGGATTATGCCCCTCCACTTCAAAACCCGTGTTGTCGGCCATGCAAACTGTTTTCTATATAACTTTTAACAACATTTAAAACAACCTTTCTTTACAATATTTACATTCAAAACAATATTTCTATACAGCATTTACATTTAAAACAACATTTCTATACAACATTTACATTTAAAACAACATTTCTATACAACATTTACATTTATAAAATTTAATTACTAAATCCCAAATAATCAAAATTTTAATTTTTTTTTTAGATCAACAAGTGCAACGGTTTAAAAATTATAACTTTGTCAGCACTATATCGCCCCTCAGTATTATCCTGTTCTATTTACAAATGTAATAAATAAAATGTTTCATCTAATATATAAAATAAATACAAAAAATATATATAAATAAATACAATGTTCTACCTGATGTAATATATTATATTACATAAAACATTGAATTTATTTATAGATAATTTTTTTTGTATTTATTTTATATATTAGATAGAACATTTTATTTATCACATTTGTAGATAGAACAAGATAATATTGAGGGGACGATATAGTGACCCCCTTTGTAAATATGGTAAAAAAAAACTACTTTAAGTCTTAAACTAACTACTCTAAGCCTTATTCTAAATTGCAACAAGTGCTTCTATTTTTCTAGAACTATTTTCTAGATATCGTTTTTTTTAATTAAATTGTACCATATTTAAAAAAAAAAAACTATAACCTTAACTTTAAAAAAAAAATTAGTAAGTGCCAAAATAATGTTAACTGTAGTATTACTCTATTTGTCAACGAGTTTCAACAGGTTAGTTTTCTGAATAGCTATAATTGTCTGCAATAAATGGGCAATATATAAGCAGCTTGTTGCAGTTCAGAATTCAAATATATAAATAAATATTTTGACCATTTGCCAAATAAGTCAAGCTAATTAACTTAAATGAAGTCTAATTGATCTAAAATTAATAACATAAAATAAAATTAGATCCAAAAATTTCAAAATGCTTATCTCAATATGTTCATAACAAATGCAGCAGCACTCCAATTTTACTACTGACCCATGTGAAGAGTGCAATCGATTACAAATCATTTCTTAAAAATAAAAAAAATAAACGATTGGTTGCACCCTCCCTGTTTTTTACACCGGTTAGGGTCACACACATAAGAGAAGTAACTTATAGAGCCCTGCATTATTATTATTATTATTATTATTATTATTATTATTATTATTATTATTATTACTATTATTATTATTATTATTATTATTATTATTATTATTATTATTATTATTATTATTATTATTATTATTATTACTATTATTATTATTATTATTATTATTATTATTATTATTATTATTATTATTATTATTATTATTATTATTATTACTATTATTAATATTATTAAATGTATTACTTAAAACATAATTTGAGTTAATTTTAATATTGAAAAACTTCTTATAGGTGATTAAATTGCTAATAATTCATTGATATTATTATTATTATAAACGATTCAGTCATAAATGTTAGACTAAGACAAAATGTAACTTTTATTAAAATTATTTTCCATTTTGTTTAAGGAATAGTTGTTCAGAAAATTTAGATCAATAGTCTGACTATTATTTAAAAGTACAATGATTTCATTATCTTTTTGCAAATATTGTTTGTAGCTCAAAATATCTTTATGATATTTTAAGCTTAATTGTTGCAGTTTTTTTTTTTAATCATATTTCTTGTTTTTATTTTTTATTTGTTTCTATTTCATTTCATAACTGTTTATTTATCAATGTTTATTATTATGATTACTAAATATGTTTTATAGGTTTTTTTATGTTTGTGTGTGTGTGTGTGTGTGTGTGTGTGTGTGTGTGTGTGTGTGTGTGTGTGTGTGTGTGTGTGTGTGTGTGTGTGTGTGTGTGTGTGTGTGTGTGCATGTGTGCATTATAACATTGATCAGCAATTATTATGCAATTATCTTTTTATTTTTACAATTGTTGCTGTTAAATTTATAATATTTTTTATCTTTAATGTTTTTATAATATTTCATTTAATGGTATTTTACGTTATTATTAGGCAATTTGTAAATGATGATGACTGTTAATCATTTAAATCAAAATGTTACTAAATAATGCAGTTGAATTTTACACCAATTATGTCATATAAACTATACTAAAAAATAATAGAATGAAATAAAATTACTTAGTTTTATGATGTAGAATATTATTAATTCATATTTATTTATATTGGCATGGTCACAAGATAATTCAACTATGCAAATATTTATTGTGCACCGGCAATCATGGCATGGTCACAAGATAATTCAACTATGCAAATATTTATTGTGCACCGGCAATCATCATGGTGCAAGTTCATCATGATATTGCCCCATGATGATCAGGTTATCACAGTGACCACGGTGACCACCATGACGATAGTGTAAATTATTAATACTTCGTGTTTACTCATATTTATTTATGAAAAACTTTTAATAAACATAAATATTTTTTGTAAAATTTTTTTTTCATAAATTTAGAAATAAGTTTACAAAAATTTTATTTCGGTAATAAAACCTTGGATTGTGCAGATAGACATCTGAATAAACTGCTGAACAAAGAAACGTAACTAATAGCTTTCCTATCATCGTTTTTTTGTGTGTGTTTTTTTGTTTGTTTGTTTTCTTTTTTGAAACCAACTTTAGCCAAAAATAGAGTCAAATTACATACGACAAAACAATTAATACGGAAGTATCTTATTTCATATCAGTTTCAAACTAAAAATAGCTGAAAAATCATTCTTTTACTTCTAAAATTTCTTGCAACAAAAATATAAAATTACTTTTGTAATTTTAAATGGTTAGCAAACGTTTAATACTTTGAAAATAAGTCATAGTTAGCTATTGACGGAAAAACTTAGTGCGATGGGAATTACTGATTACAATCATTTCAATCTTTTAACCATCGTTATCGCAAAAGGTCACTCTATATTACATTACATCATAATAGAAAATTAATGCATAATTATCTTAACTATCGTCAACAATTCACGGAAAAGCACTTTGCGCATTAACTGTTAATGAATGATTAACGCAAATCTAATGCAAGTAATTTAAATACCGGCTTTACAGTTCATATTCAATTTTTATATCGATATTCTAAATGTTACACACAAATAGTTTGTAAAATGGTTTTGCGTAGATTGCGAAACAAGAAATATATTCCTTTATAAAAAACATAATATTTAAATTGCAAAACATTTTATAAATATAAAATTTTCTCAAAAAAATGTGAAAAGATAAAAACAACATGTGAAACCTATGTAAGCCATATACTTACCAATCTTCTTCATGGGATGGCATCGTGCGGTCCGTGAGTGACTTTTTTTTTTTTTTTTTTTAAATTTTTATTTTAGGTGCCCCAAGAAGTCCTAACGGTCTTGTCACAGAGCACCGCGGAAGTGCATTTAACCAGGAAGTTCACGCCTCCTTCCTTACCGTGACGCGAAAATTTGTCCAGAGCTCGTTTCGTACCTGGATCTCCTGCTTAAAAAGCAAGCGCTCTAACCACTGCGCCACGGCCGCCATTAAAGCCACACTATATTAGGTCGAACGCGACACTACTTTTGTACGTGTACACTTCATTTGGGTCTTATGTGAAACGTATGTACAAACAATATGCATATCACTCTTATTTATAGGATAGCATTAATGCTTAAATGGCTGGAAACCACACTAAATACGAGCAAACACCGCACTATATTTATCGTTTAGATCTCGTTTCACGTGGATCATATTTGGGAAACATGTCAACCATATATGCCACTCTTCTTTAATGGCAGTGGTACGGTCCATGTGTGGCTATAATACTTATACCGCTCAAAATTTCACTAAAAATAATGATTACCACGCTATGATATTATAGGAAAGCTATATGTGTTGGGAATACATTTATAAATAAGTCTAATGACTTGTTTATTTATAAATATCTATTCTTAAACGAATGCATATGCATAACCACACATCAGTTAACTGATGTGTGGTTATGCATATGCATTAAAAATTGGAAAAAGCAAAATATTTTTACTTTTTCCAATTCTTAATTTTAGTCACAAATAAACATAAAAAAAACATTTAATAAAGTTTCTAACTTTTTTGTTTCCACAGATAAGCCTCTTTAAGCTCTTTATATATCATTGTTACTCTTCTTTTTTTTTCTTTTTGTGATTCACCTCCTCAAGGCCGAGAAAGCCACTACAGATGAGGAGGCTACTCATGGTTATAACCCTCTCTCAACTCTATAACTCCGAAACACAAACCTTGGCATTTCCGTACTTTATCATTTACGCAAGTTTGTTCTATAAACTCGGCAGTTACATGCTCTGAGCTGAAGGTATTTCAATCCGTTTAAAAACTTAAAGTTTTTAAACAGATTGGAATACCTTTATTAATTAAAAAAATAAGTTTGAGTTTTAGTCTAATATTCTCATTTGCACCCGTTTCTCATTCTAGTACATCATCGGTTAAATATATTTTAATACATTTGGTTAATTGTATAAAAATGTACTTTAACTTTCTAAGTATTAGCGTAAACAGCTACTCAAGTTAAAAGCTTACGTTTACGCTAAACCAATTTCATAAAAACATTTAATTCATCTTATTGATATGGCGTCATCATTCTCTTGTCTTTTTCACTGATTTTGATACAGTTTATTTTGTTACGCCTTTATCTTAAGCTTGGTTACAATTAGTTTTAAAAACGTTGTATAACAGTTACGCAATTTGTTGTACAACAATTAATGCAGAAATAACTTTTTTTCTATTTCTGCAAAAATTATTTTCATCGTTATTTCCTTTATTTTACACTATAAAATTTGTTTGCTGTATAACCGACGTTTTAAAGTTATACAACCGTCGCGTTTAGTTGTTCAACTTACACTAGAAAATCCTTTTGTTATAAAAAAAATTTGTTGTGTAACTGTTGCTTCTACAACAATCAAAAACCAAGTTTTAGCATCATTTTACGTCGATGGCGATCTAAGTCATTCAAATCGAAGAATAACAAATGTAAAATAGTTAGTATGCTGCTGTTACTTATGGTTTACAACATATTTGATTTATTTCAAAGTTCAAATATGGTGTAATATTTTTGCAATACCTCTTCTGGGTATTTTCAACCCAGAAGAGTCATGCAAAGACGGAAAAAAAAATTGAATGATAACAGGTTAGTTGAATTCCATAGAACAGAAGTATTATTGTTTCAGAAAAATCGCGCTGATGTTGAGGAAATTAAGGAAGGTTTAGACGAATGCAAACTAGTTGAGATGAAAAAAAATGTGAAACTGATAAAAAAAAAAAGACTAAAATTGTGTAGAGACGTTAGAAGTTGTTCATTTAGCAGTAAACATACTAATAGAGTTTGAAATTGTTAAAAGAAGTCAACAAAAAAGGTTTGCATTAAAAGAAAGTAAACGCTTAAGTTGGTAACAACAGCTGATGAAAGCAAATACTACTGTGAACCAATAGACCAGATACGTATGTTTGATGGAGTTCAAACATAATAGAGATGAGTTCAATGAGAATATAAATTTCTATAAAAAAAGTATTTAGTTTTTATAAATAGAAGTGAATAGAACTGGATAGAAGAACTCGCTGTATAGAAGAACATTCCATTGAACTCGCGTTTATGAAAGACGATTTTTTTTTATTAATTTGTATTTTCCGTTTTTGTTTATTTATTTTGGGGTTTTTTTCGAGTTTCTTTTAAACTTGAAAAATCTGTTAAGAATTTAATATTTAAAATTATATATTATTAGATAATTTATATATCAGTTTGTATAAGGTAACGATGATGGGCTCGTTCTAAAAATATTTGTATTATTTGAAGCTATTTAAATATTATTTTTGCAAATCCTTATTTAAAACTAGGTTTTAAAAAGTTTCTTATAATAGTAGTACAACTACATATAAGTGTTTTCTATGATTTACTTTTGTGATATTTAGTCTTTTAAACGGAAATTTCTGGTGCGGAAGGGAAGCGTCTTAAACGATTAAAGGGCAAATTAGAAGGGGAAGATAAAAATTAAACTTCTTTTTATTCAAGAAATGTTGTCCTATCAACTTTTCTTAGCATTGCCTCTACTGTTAAGAATAAATCTCTTGTTAGCCATGCAACTTCCACCACTACAGCATTTTTATAAGATACTACTTTACCTTCAAGTGGTTTTGACTGCTCTTTTTCTAGTGTATCTTTTCTACTAGCAAAAGTTTTATAAAGGTTTCATACTATATAATATTAATTTTTCAAAACCAAACTATTTTTGACGTTCCTTATATTCTTTAATTTTCCGCATCACGTACGCATTCAAAAATAATGTATTTAAAGGCCATATTTTAGTTCAATCATAAAAAATATTTTTTAATTATAAATTACCACAAAAAACTTTCGCGAAATTACAAGTAATTTCTTAAAAAAAAGAATTAGTACTACCAATCCGTTAAGTAACTTAACTTATATAGAAACTTTCAAAACACTACTCAATTTATATTATCGTATTTATAATATTTAAGCGATGTGCATACCATGTACAGCGTACCTATGCATGGGGCAGTAGATAAACTGATCTCCGATATAAATATTTGAGTGTCCTTATGCTTATAGTTTTTTTTTCCTTTTTATTTGAAAAGAGATATAATGTGAGTAATACAGCTACGAATATAGGATATTTGACACTTAGAGGTAAGTATATGCAACCCTTAAAAACATGCTACATCGCTCTATGCACAAGATTTAGGTATTACAAAAGAAAAGTTGAAAATTTTTATTGTTAAGCGATAGATTAATTGCGCCCCTCCTCTTCATTGCACCTACCTTACTCTTCCACCCCCCCCCCCCTATCCTTACCCACTCAATTTAAAATTGGCATTTCTTTGAGGAAAAAAACCGCAGGAGTAAAGAACTTTTTAAAAATTCTTTTTTCTTGGAGTTTATTCAAATCATGGTATGGATGCAAAAAAGTATCCATACCATGATTTGACAACTCATATAACTAAAGAAAATACTATTTAAGCAACACGTATAAACTTGAACAAATTTTTCTTCATGTCTAAACACTAACTAACAAATCTATTGACTAAAGAAATTTGAAGTTTTTATTTCAAATTGAAGCTTTTAATAATAAAATTGATTTTTTTCTATTATATTATCTGCAACTACTTTCCTAAAACACGTAGTTAGCTCATTTTGTGATGTATTTGATATACAAAAGAAGCATTCTTTTTGCACTGAAAGCAAACATCAAACATCCTTTAAAAAGTAAGCCTTTTTACTTATTCAATAAGGGTAGTCCAAAAAAATTTTTAATTGAAATAATAATTTTGAATTTTTTAAACGAAAGAAAGAAATATGCATATTTATATATATATATATATATACTTATACTTATATATTAGGGTGGAGCGATTTTCATAGCAAAAAAAAAAGAGTTTAAAAACCAATATTACTGAGACACAAATCAATGTCTATTAATTATAAGATAAAAGTAAAAAAATATTTTTTGATTTTGATGAGATCTTGAGGAATTTAAATTCCTCTTTGGAATTTAAATTCTTGACAGGTCCTAAGATTTTTGAATTTTTTTTTTCTAAACCATATCAACCTTGGACTCAAAACAAGCAGAAAAAAATGCTTGTTTCATAAATAATAATTTTATTTAAAAAAATTTTTAGTGAAAAAAATACTTGCAAAAATATACCTTAAAACCCCCGTTTTGTTGAGGACGGGGGTTTTTAATGAAAAAAACAACTCTACTTTTTTAATTTTAATTTTTTGATAAAAACAAGTATTATTTTCAAAATCAGCATATTATTTTGCTTCTTTTAAGTATCAAGTTGATATTGTTTAGAAAAAAAAATTTAAACAATACTAGGACCCATTAAAAAAATTAGAATCCAAAGAGGAACCTCAAGAACTCATCTAAACTAAAAAAAAAAGAGTAAGGTTCTTTTTTCACCAAAAGATATTGATTTGCTGCTCAGGCAAATCAAATTTCAAAAATTTTCAAAATCGCTCCACCCTATTATATATGTATACATATCTTAACTAGTATACATATGGTTTGTAAAACAACTGATATAATTTAGTAGACTAATTTATCATACACCACAAAATTAGTTAATATCACACTTTAATTACTTGTCAGCAAATTTGATGAAGACTAGTGTTATCAACATATAATAATTTTTAAATGTTGTCCGTGTATCATCAACATCCGGGAATACTTGCTCCTTTAGTATTTTAAAAGTCGTGATCCGTTTTTATCCTTAAGGCTATATACTATTTATATATATAGGCTATTTATCATTTTTTTATTGTTTTTTGTTATTCACCTCCTCAAGGCCGATAAAGCCACTACATGAGGAGGCTACTTAATAGTGGTTATAATCCTCTCTCAACTTTAAAACTCCGAAACACGAACCTTAACGAACACGGCCGCTGCGCGAAGAAACAAGTTAAGCGCGGTACTACCAGGGACGCGGTGGGGATCGAACTCGTAACCTCTCACTTATGAAGCGAGCGCTTTACCACTACACCACTACCGCATATTTACCATTTTTTGTTTTGTTTACTAAGGATTTATTTTTTGTATTTAAGCTATCCCAGTCGGCAAATTTAGTTGTAAATGCGCATTAGAAACTCGTTTAAATACGTATCGATGTGGTATGTATGTTAGCCATTTTATCGTGTCGAATACGCATTAGAAATACGTATTAGATGCGTATAAAGACAGGTATACAATACGACGCCTACTGAGTATCAAACTCGCATTTGAAACTCTTGTAAACACGTATAAAACACGATAACCAGAGAATATTCAATACAATTTTATTAACTAATATGAATTCATAACATAATGATAATGACTAGCAGAAAGCAACCCGTAATACGGGTTATGAGTTATTAAATCATTAATAACAATAAAAACACATTAATAACTTGATATATTATCTAAAAAATTAAATACAAATTTATCTGTAAATATTTTAACTTTGACTCCCTATCAGCAACATCATTGCTTATAGTCAAAGACGAAGACCGCAATTAACATCAGTTGAGTTCTTTTTAAAATCTGTCACAACATAGGTACCAGAAACGGAAAGTCAAGTAAAGCCTGCAAATACCTAAAAAATGAAATTAAAAAAAATTTTTTAATTACAAAAGTACTATTTGCATTTTATTGTTAGCAGAATTAGGATAATAATAACAGAAAATATATACTCTGTGTCTACAGAATAAATAAAAAAGATTATAAAAAGGCTAGACAACACAATGTAGTAACACTGGGAAACAACACCACAACTTAATAAAATATTTTATTAACTTAAATACTTGGAATGAAAAGATTTTATTTATTACAATATTTGAACAATCAAGGGACAATTATAGTTAAACAATTTAAACAATTATACCATATTATAAAATTACAATTATAAAATAGCAAGCAAATCGTAAAATATTTCTTAGAAATTATCTATTTTTTTCATTTGACTACTATTTCAAGTTGCCTATAAGCATTTACATTATAACTTCGTTGAGCCTAATACTATCTATTTCAATTTAACTATTATCATTAAACATATTACCAGTAATCTTATATTGCTGCAACTGAATAAATGAACGTAAAAGAATCTTACAAATAATGATCTTTTCTAATCAAAGACTTTATTTAAACTTAAGATTTATTGAAATCCATATCTTTTTATATGTTTACATACATTAGTCGTTTATCAAAAATATTAAACAACATTTATTTACATCAATTATTTTTAATTAAAAAAGAATCTAGACTACAATGCACAAAATTATTTTTACCTTAATGCATAAAAATAATAAATGCACATTCTTGTATGAAAAAATGAAGCAATGTCAATCAGTATATTTTACTCTAAATTAATTATTTAAATGACGAATGGGGCAAGATGACGACCTACAGTTATCTCTTAAGCAAAACTAAATATAACAGTTGATTTTAGCTGAAAGGGAAGTAGATTAATTTTACTAGATTTATCAATGGTTTCTTTTTAAATATTATTTTTGTGACGAAAGCTAAGTATTAAAAAAGTTTTTCCGACATTGAGAAAAAACTTTTTATCCTCGTTTGACTTGATTTATTACATTGCTACATCACCAGCTAAAGGTAAGTTTTAATTTTTGGGACAGACTAAGATACAGGCGTTTTTTGAAACAGTCGTCATCTTGCCCCATGTTCCCCTATATATTTATTCACATACCTTTTAAAAGTGGTATTACACTTTACACAATGAAATATGGAAATACATCATTTTTTTCAACTACTTTCAAAAGGAATTTATTTATTTTTTCTAGTCTGTTATTTTTTCTAAGAAAGAATATTTATAAAGATACAGAGAAATATAAAATATACTGAAATATAGGCAGATTTATGTTTATAAACTTTTGTGTCAACAAATTACAGTCAGTTTTCCATGTTAAATACATAAAATATATATCTAATATAACATATATCAAATATCAAATAAATCCAATATAAAATAAAACATAATAGTAAACTTACTCAAATCAGAATACCGTGTGAAGTAACTAAAAAGCACTTTAATTCTTTTCAATTGCTCTAAAAAATAACTTTCAGCTCTTTCCAATTGCACTAAAAAGAAAAAAAAAACTTACTTAGATAAGTTGCCAAGTTCTTGAGAATCTGAAAACAAATAAGTAAAAAAACAAAGAACAAACAAACATTTATTTGTTAAAACTACTATATTTAAACAAATTAAATTTAAAAGTGTAACGCCAATTCTCCTTAAAGGCTGAAAAAAATTTTCAGCTCAAATTTGCTTGCATACCTTGCTTGTAAAACCATGTGAATAAGAAACACATTTAGAAAAGCCAAGAAACTACTTAAAGATGACATATGCAACATTGAAGTTTGAACGTTCGCTGGACTAATTATTAGCAGATGTTTTTAAAATATTCATAAAAATTTAAATATATTCGTTCTTTTATATTGCATAAATCCATCATATGATAAATCTGAAATGAAAAAATGTAATGGATAAGTAAATACAAAGTAAAACATCATATATGAATCACAAATCAATATATCAGATAGAGATAAGATGTCATGATAAGAGAGTAGTAGTTGTTAAATATTGTTATTTCATGTTAGCTTTTAGAAAACAATTCATGTTGGTACGTCATGGTTCTAAAAATTCAAAGTGGCTTTTACTGAACGATTAAAAGCAGTGAGTTTCAATAATAAAACCACTTATAATTTTTAACAATAGACACCAACATAAAGGTAAGCCAAATGTAACAACATTAGTAACATAAATAACAACTTTATGCAAAATCTTGCTCAACACGTTTGCCAAGTCACACACTTTGAAAACATGGTCCATAAATATTATAATGAGTGTATTTATATGTTATATAAATTTAAATTAATATATTGTGTTTTATAGTTAGCATATATGTTTATATTATGTTGTTTCTATGTCATGGAAACAACATAATATAAACATATATACTAATTACAAAACACAATATATTTATTTAAATTTATATAACATATATAAACACTTATTATAATATTTATATACACAATAGATACATTTTATACTATTTTAAAAATGCATTTATAAAACAATTATATAACACATATTACCACATACATATATTTATCAAAAACATTTTAACTTTGAACATAATATAAACATATATGCAAACTATAAACATATATAACTTGAATTGCGTGAACAAAAAAATTAAAAAATAACATGAAAAAATCTAAAAAGATTCATATATATATATATATATATATATATATATATATATATATATATATATATATATATATATATATATATATATATATATATATATATATATATATTCATATATAAAGACATATATCTCGTAATAAAATATCAAATTATAATCATATTTAATTTATATCAAATACTTATTGAATAAAGAACAAAAAACAGATAAAAGAACTGCAATCCTAATAACAAAATTTAACGCTTAGCAACAATTAAAATGTCAGTGCTGGCTCAAAATTTTAACTTATTTTTCTAAATTTTCTAAAACAGAACAAAAAAAGGTAATAGCATAACAGTCAATAAAATAGTAATCAACGGAATAAAATAAGCAAGGTATGAAATGATAGGATTTAACGTATATTTGAATTATATTAATTTAGGACTTCATAAAACTAAATTAATAAATTTAAAAGTAGTAATAAATATTTTTATAATAAAGTTTTAGTAACTCTTTTAGTGCATAAAAGTACTGTAACTGTACTGTCGCTGGAATTTTGGTCCGCGAAAATTTTTATCCTGGACCAAAATTTTCGTTGAAATTTATGGTCCGGCCGGATCAATTTTTTTGATAATTTTGGTCCGCTTTGAAAAAAACGATCCGTGATAATATTTTACAAATTGCGCACAAATTTTGCAGTTTTGATATCGGACCAAAATATTACTTGAAATTTTTGATCAGTGTGAAAAAGTGTATAATATTAAATTTGATATAAATTTTTTTTTACAGGTTTTTGAAATCAATTATTCAAAAAAACAACGGTTGACCTATTTATAACTTTTCATAACAAAAATTTACGGACATTGATTTATGCTTTTTCACTCTCCCAGCACTTAATGATATTTGCATATCTTTGTACTTCTTGATTTTGATGGCTTTGCCTAGTTGCATAAAATTTGCGTCTTGGACTAAATTTAGACTACACTATCATCATAGTATTGCAGAGCTTGTTCTGATTTTTAAATTTGTCTGGAAAACCGTCAATATTCAGAACAAACTATAATAGACTTAAGGTGGTACACCCCCATTCTAAAAAATTTCCTTAAAATAATCAATAAAAATTAAAACTACAATACACAAGTTAAAACAAGTATGCTGATTTTTTTTTAAAATAAGAAATCTCGATTGCCCAACTTTTGCCTCACTTATTCCATACGAATTGCCAAAATATGGGTGTAATTTAAAACAAGATATCTCCAGTTCTATATATCTTTTAACTCTGAAATTTTCACACTATGTTCCTAAAAGGTACGAAGAGGTTATGAACCAAAATCATGCATTAAAGATGCATAGAACATTTTAAAAATAATTTTTTATATATTTAAGAAAATTTTTAACAAAAAAAGCAAGAAAAAAAAATTTTAAACATACTTATACATCATATTTATTTGTAGTTTTGGTTCATTACCTAAGTCAATTTATAACAAAAACACCCTGAAAATTTCTAGTCAGCATATGGTCCCAAACTGAAAATATTGCGTTTTAAAATTTAGGTATTTGGTAAAAATGAAATTTTGAGAAAAACACAAAAAACAAAATAAAAGTTCGTTATATTAGGAAAAGAAGAACGAGCCCAATTAAAAACCTCCACTATTATATTGTGGGTCCTTTTCCAGTTCTTTTTCAATATGTAACTTTTTTTGATGGCTCTATGCTGTTTTCTCCTTATTTTACCTTTAGCACTTGCTTTGTGATTTATTTTTTTAATTCGGTTGCAGTTCAATTTACGAAGTCCTTCCTGCATAAATATACTTGGTTCGATACCTCCAGCACTAATTACTTTTTCAACTGCTGTGCTTCCATCATTAAATGCTATAATAGCTGAGTTCATACTAATCTCAAGAACTTTTTTCCCAATAAAAAAATATTTATGACATCTCTTCCATATTAAGGCATTCAGACTTTCATTGTTATTTTGAGTTTGTCCGTGCAAACATTTTGATAATAATGTTTCATTTGTCAAATCTGTAAATATAGGCATAAGTACTGCTTTAATTGCTAATGGTAAGCTTAATTTAGTTTTGTATGTTGTTTCACCTGTTACTTTATTACTCTGCCACAAACACCAACCAGTTCTAGTTCGTGGGCAAAATTTGTGTCTCTCTGACTCTTCACTTATGTCACTGTTAGAAAACAAAACAGCCCAAGCACCTTTTTTCATTGCATATAAGTTATTCAAATTTTGACGGATAGCCATACCAAAATAACTTTGAAGCGTATTTATGGCATTATCTGTCCGTCGACCTTTTCCATCTATTTTTTTCCATCTGAAAGAAACTGACCTTTAAGTGTAACTCTAAGGTTATGCGCACGATTTCCAAGTCTCTTTTGGTAATGTCCAACACAATGAAGTCTGTTTATTTCAAAACCTGGATATGGATTACTTCCATAAACATCATTATATGCTGAGCTGTCACCGTCGTTAATATATCCTTCATATCTCAAACCATGCTTTTCGATTGACCGTTGAAAAATTGAAACAGCACCAGAAGCTTCCATGGATTCTGATGATTTATTGTGGTTAGCTTTACAAACATGATTTATTTTCCAATTTCGATAACCCGGTGTTGACTTTTTTTTGTTCCAATAACTACAAGCTTTGCAGAACTTAACAAAATTGAATCAAGACATTTTCCATTCTCTCTTGATATTGCAGTGACAATACCATTTAAAAATTGATGGCCATTGCTTGATTTAGAAATAATATCTTTGGTTTCATTGGCTGAGCTTGACATACTTGCAGAAGCAACTTCATTATAAATATTTAACAAATTCTTATTTATTGCACTATAGTTTTTAAAATACATAGGAGATGGCATGTTCATTACAGCAGCAAATTTGCATATAGATTGATAACCTTTACCAATTTCACGAAAAGCAGTAACGACTTGAAATTTAACTGATGCAGTAGGAACACTTCGAGTACTTTTAGATTTTTTAGTAGAAAACTGAGACGTGTGCCATCCTTTGCTAAATTGGCAACAAAGGCACTGTAAAGTTAAATAAAAACAAAAACCTTTCTTGGTTTTAAATCATTTTTTAAACAAACTTCTTTTTCACATTCGGGGCATTTAAACTCACTAACCATTAGTTTTAAAATATTAAAGTTTATAATAATGTTGTAATTTTTTTGACTTCCAGATATTTCAGTGCTTACTATTTTTCTGGAGCTTGCTGATAAACTTGGATCAGAAATTGACAAATTAAAACAGCATGCAAGCACGATACATTCCTAATTTACTATGGCCACAAAACACATAATTGTACACACTTCCTTATTTATTTATTTAAAAAAAAATTAATAATATTATTCTATGAAAAATTTTGAATTTAAAAAACCAATTTTCAAAAAATTGATTTTTTCTAAAAAATTTCAAAATTAATGGGGATGTACCACCTTAAAACCAAACCTTAGGGTACATCGATAGTAACCATGGAAAACTATGCTTTGATCCATGCACAAAGCATCCTCATTGATTCCTTGGCTTTCCGGAATCAAAGCTCCTTATTGATTACATAGCTTTCCAGAACTAAAAGGTAAAAGGAAACTCTGAATATTATTTCAGAGAATGAATTTTAGTTTTAATATTTTTATTTTTTCTGTTTAAAAAAATATACATATCTTTTCAGAAATGCATTATACAAAATTTTATTTTTAATAAAAAGTACGTACATAAAATATTACACCAAGTAATAATTTTAACTAATGGGTCAATGAAAATTTTATTATATATACTTTGGGAGACGGTTTAGAGACGGTTGGGAGATCCTGCTCTAGGTGTACCTAAAATGATTTGGGTTGCCACTATTGAGAAAGTTTAGAGTATTTTTTGGTGCATTTTTCTTTGAAAGTTAAAGCATATGCTGTATGCCCAGCATATGCCTAAGACATGTCTGAAAATTTGTGCTTAGCTTTAAAAAACTATTTTAATGTATAGTGACAAGTGGGCTCGTTAAAATTTAATGTAGTTTAGGTTAGCGCAAACTTGAGAGGACTGACAGAACCTTTTTTTAATGCCTATTTTATAAGGAGACGCTAAGAAGTGCATATTACAAAGTCTTATTACAGACCTCTGCAAAAATAATGTCAAAATTGTGGGGGAAGAGGGGTCATCAACTCCCTAAATGGTACTATAAAAATGTTCATGGTACGGGCCTGATAATAGATTGTTTTACATATTGAAAAAATCAGTTAGTCCCTAGGTCGATGCCTAATGTAAATTGTTAGTGTATTCTACAAAGTTATATAAGCTATATAAGCGTTTTCTACTTGTTTAAATGTAACAGCCCAAACAAAGTTGTAAATATTTAATTCGTACTTGTGCGTGTTTTGTATAATTTAGGGTACTTTTAGCGGCTGATGTTTTAAATACGTATCTTTTAAACGTATGACAGAGTTCGTAGACAATTTTTCATATAAATTTTATAAAAATCAGTCAATTTTCCTGACTATTTTTAACACGGAATAACATTTAAATTAGCCATCGGCTATATTGGATATGTTATAAATGACATTTTAGGATTATCAAAACAAATAATTACAATAAAAGCCTTATCTTAACTGTATGGTATCAGTTAGAGAAAAAAACACCATAATTATAAAATAAATCAATTTCTCTATTAAAATTCCCTGACTATCTAATTAAAAATTAATAATTCCCTGACTATTGCCAAAATGAACCAATTTTCCATGTTTTCCAAGTTTGCTACGAACCCTGTATTAATACGTATTGTAGGACTTTTTATGTATGGAAAAATGTTTTAAATACGTATCTTTTAAACGTATTAATACGTATTATAGGACTTTTTATGTATTATGTACGTAACTTTTCTAGAAAAACTTCCTGTATATATACCGGTATTTGCTTTTTTTTTGCCTTACATTTATTTTACTTAAGTATTCATAGGGTTTGTATTACATAAATAGACTTGGATTGGACGTAAGCTTTGCTTTTAAATTTATAAGCCATATGCAATTATAAAATTTTTTATTTTTAGATTTTATTTCAAAATTATTTCAATAATTGGTTATTTATCCAAATTCTTCATTCATCCATATTATCCATTTATTGTTGTATCAATACATGTTTTTAGCTTAGCAAATAAATGTATTTAAAAAAACACTTTAAAAAAACAAAGGGGATCTACTAATGGTAACCCCAAGATGTACCTTGAAGTTTGTATACTCCATGAGGAAGGCAACTAAGTATTTTATATGGGCCTACAAATCTATCATTTAATTTGCCTCCTTTAGTCTATGATTAAATTTTAGTACTAATGAATTGATTATAAAGACTCCAGATTTCGAGTGCTTTTTGTCACAATTTTTTTTTTGCCTTACTTGAGCTTTTAAAATATTTTGTTCAGCTTCTTCCAACACTAACTTATATTCACTTTGTGCCATGTCAGGCTCCTTTATTTTAAAATAATTTGAACCTAATTCTTCCAAAGATTCTGTCTGGAAATCTACATCAATTGGAAGATATGCTTGTTGACCATACATCAGTTAAAATGGTGTGAACTTTGTAGAGTCATGACAAGATGTATTGTACGCAAATGCACAGGTATCTAGAAAAATACTCCATTGTTCTTTTTTAGAGGATACATATTTTACAACCATCTTCACTAATTGGACTGAGTGGGCCAACAAAATCTATGCCAACCATATACCATGGAGCCTTCACCTTTATTGGGTGCATCTCTGGTTTCCCACAGTTTAACTTTCTATTCATTCTCTGGCATACATCACATGATATAAGCTTAAACAGAATTTAAAATGGTATAGCAATACCTTATTATAATTATTAGAAAAAATCATAATTTTCTGATAATGCATAATACAAAAACTATATTACCAACTCATGGACACTTTTTACCATTCCGTGCCACATGAAACGCTCTTTTATCCTGCCCAATGTTCTTGTTTTACCCATATGGCCAGAAGTAGGATGGACATGGCAAGCAACTAATATTTTTCTCCTTTCATCATGATTTATGATGTATCACAGAAGTAGTTCCTTTTAAAAAAACATCACATACAAGTATTAATTTAATATCTTTATATAACTTATTTTAATATACCAATTTATGATAATAAAATGATCTCATAATTATTCATTTTTTAAACTACAAGTCAAACCATTTACAATTGCTTGTCTTTTTATAACTTATTTTATTATATTTAGTTATTAAAGTTATGCCATCTATAAGCTATGGCAAAAATACTGAAAAAAATAATAATTAATTAAATTTGTAAAGCAGAAATAAAAACTAAAATTCTAAACTATTTTTTTGAGTTATATTGCCATGTTATATGTATGTTAATTTATAATTCATTTCCTTATTTAAAATTTAGCATGCAGCAATTTCAAATTTACGCTAAATTTGATGATTTAGCCTTAATCAGCCTAAAGCAGAATAAAATATTCATTATTTAGCCTAAATTTTAGGCTAAATAATGAATATTTTATTCTGCTAAATTTTAGCAGATTAAAATATTCATTAACATTATCATTATTCTCTATTTTAAAATCTTAAAAAAAATAAAAATTATGTACAAATAATAGGTTATAATATTTATTTTAGAACAAAAAATTGTTATAAATAAATGTTGATAATCCAAGCATCGAATTATCAATATTTGTATATTACCTTGTTACCAATATATATATATTACAGAATTAACTCGATAAAAAAAGACAAGAAAAAAGACCTAGTCTTTCTTTTACTTAAAAACTTTTACTTTTTTTAAAAAAAAAAGACCTTGTCTTTCTTTTACCGAGTTAACTCTGTTACGTAACTAGTTACCTTGTCTTTCTTTTTATACTTATATAGTAATTCCCCTCCTTCAGAAATTATAAACTTTAAAGCCTTTTTTCTAATTATTCTTTTTTCGCCATCTAAACTTCCATCAGGGTATTTCTTATTAGTTAATTAAGTAAAAACTTTTTTAACGAGCTCGTCTTCCATGATAATTTGAAAATATATACACACATGCAAACTAAATTATTTTTTACGGACCAATTTTTTCTAGCTCAGACCAATTTTCTGAGAAATTTATTCCGGGGTCATTTTTATCGGCGGACAAAAATTATCGTGACAGTACTCGAGATAATTTACTAAATTTCTCAAGAAACCTTTTTAATTTAAATTTTATTTTCGCTATATCAGTTTAAGCATGCGCTTTAAAAGCAAAGAATCTTGTTTTTCCCTTTGTTAATATTTCATCAAAATCGGGTTCAATATCATTCCGATTTTGATCAAATATTATAAATACGTATTTTTGATAAATAAGTGGTATTGAACTCGAATTCGAAACTTAAAACTAAATGCGTATTTTTCTGGTATCAACGGCGGTATGTTATACGTGACCAATACTCCGAGTATTTACAATACTAGATATGCCAACTGGGATTATTCACTTACTTCTTTTGTAAACTTTCCTATTATTTAAAGTTATTATTATTTCATTTTTTAACACCCAATGTAATTTACAAGGTAAAAAAGAAAAATAAGAAAGTTATTTCTCGTGATTTTCACTTAAGAATTTTTTCTTCCAGAATTTGTTTAAAAATTCCTCTTTGCTCTTTCGCATTCCAGCACTCTATTGCATGTTTCAAAGTTTGTTCAACTTCGGAGGGAATTTCACTTTTAGAAAGTGCTATTTTTATCTTCTTTTTATTTTGAATTAAGTTTTGAAAATTTAGCATCCGAAAACGGCATAGGTCCTGAATATCGCCAACAAACGAATGTTTAAATAAGGGGTGTTTCAGTTGTGAAAAGATAATGTCTGAAGTTGTTTTATTATTAAGAAGACGAAGAAACAAGTTCAATTTATTTTGTTGAATACTTTTTGAAATTTCCTGGATTTTAAATAGCGAATTTGTATAGTTCTTACTGTGTTTTGAAACATTTAAAAGCAATTTTAGTGCACTCCTTCCAATTACATCTAGCTTTTTCATCAAATCAGAATTATTTTCACATATCTCCATACCATAAGTTAAGGTAGGGACTGCCAATAATTTATATATATAAGAAATATGTTTATGACAGATTAGCTTTTTATTATATTCTTAAAAGGTTACGAATTAAGGTTAAAAAGAATTTGAAAAGAAAAAACTGTTTTTCTCACTTTAAACATTTTTGTGAATAGCATCGCTGTGCGGAATACCCAAGCTAATGTACTTGTCTTTTTTGAATGAATTTTGAACATACATCCATGAAGATATTTCACATGGGATGTAAGAAGCAGATTTTGAGTTGTTGCTTGTTGTTTTTTTTAATAATACTTGTTTCCTTAAACTTTGTTTCAATCTTTAAACAGCGAATGCCGCCCTTTTTCTTTTAGACAAGATGCAAAAACGCTTTGTAAACATTGTTGGACCTGCTTTTGCAGCCAACCTTCAACAATTGTCACATCGTTGTAATGTTGCTTTTCTTTCTCTTTGGTATAAATACTTTACCGGGCTACCCTAAAGAGCTAGTGCCTTTTGTGCTATCTACTAAAATTCATTCTCGTGTTACTCATCATTCAATTAAGTCTCATCCTTTTACTGTGACTCTTCCTAAGTGCTCCAAAAATTCTTATTCGTCTAGTTTTTTTTCTCAAACATCAGTTCTTTGGAATTCGCTTCCTTCGTCTTGCTTTGCTGATTCATATAATTTGTCTTTCTTTTAATTTTATAAGTCGTCGATTAATCGTTATCTTGCTTTATAAGCCTCATCTTTTATATATTGAGAAAAAATTTTTTAGATAGGTTCCCAGGTAGCACACATAACTCGATAAATTATTAAAATAACGTTGGGCTTTGCGTTGGCCCAACATCGACCACCAACGTTGTTTTTATATCAATTTGTTTACAAATGCAATGTCGCCAACAACCAAATAATAACGTTGGCCCAGCGTTGTATTTTATGCCGGCATTGCGTAATATTTTACGTTATTTCAACGTTGTATTTTACGTTGCCGAAACGTTGTGTTTTAAGTTGATTCAACGTTATATCTTACGTTTGCACAACGTTATATTTAACTTTTATCGGAATTAAATATATGTAAGTAATTAAAAATATAATTAAATTTGTTTTATAATTTGTTAAATATATACACACATTAAATATTAAATATTTATGCGCAAATATAAATGTATATATGCACTTATTCAAATATATCTCATTTTATTAAAAAGTAATAAATATTTACAACTTTTACAAACCATTTCTGCATTAAAAAAAAAAACATATAATGTATACAATAAGTTTTACATTCTCTCCGTTTAAATATATATTTCCGTTATTATAATGTTATAAGATATTTATTTATTATATTTTTATACTATATATACCTTTATTATATTTTTATACTATATATACGGTTATGATTTTAAATATAGTTTTGTCACAATTTTAACATTGTTTTGCACGTAATTATTTAACAATATCTATGTTTATATTTTTATAATAAATTTTTGACTTTTTTTTTTTTTGTAATTTTATATATTTTTTTATTATACATTTTTTTGTATTTTTAGTTATATTTTTTTGTATTTTTATTTTTGAGCCGTTGTGCAAGGAGAAATCAAGAATTTAGATAAGGTTTTAGAAGAAGATGTTCAAGATTAGTTAAAAGTTTTATGTGAAGAAAGATTTTATTAGAGAAAATAAAAAAAAACAGGACTTTTACACAAACACCACGTTACGAACGCTACAGAAAACAGTCAAATGATAAAATTATGTCATAAAATAAAGGCTGGAAGTGATTGTTTAATCGTAAATAGCAATATTTTTGTTGTAAGAAAGAAAGAAATATTTGCAGTGAACAGGAAAACTTAACTAAACATATAGTACTTACAATGAGCCAGTGTATTAGTTTAGCTCATATGTTTAGTTTAAGATTCCCATTCTCTACTTGATAAAAAACGTTTTTAATACAAAAAAATTGCTTCTACGGACATGATAATTATATTTTAAAGTAATAATATTTCTGATGTTCTTGATTATTACCCTGATCACTGTAATTGGGTCAATTTTAAAATCGTTAAACATATGGTGGCATCTACTATTCCATATTTCACTCATGGTGGTTTGAGTGACTGTCAACTGCAGTTGCGAGATAAGGTTTTTCTCCGATAAATTCGCAGTTTCAAATTTGGGTCCGCGACACGACGGTTTTGTTGAACTGTTCCAAAAAATACATGATGTAAATATATATTTTACATTATGACGAATTGATAATTTTAATACAGTCTTTTATACTTACTCATTTATGCATTTATTTAAAGACCCATTATTCATATTTGTTTTGCTTGTGGCTTGATATTTCGTTATCTAAGAAAGAGAAAAATAAATTAGCAAAATATATTTCCATAATCAACTGACATATTTAAATAAAAAATAATTCTTATAAATTATACAAATATATATTTATTCCAATGTATGTGGATCAACGTTGATTCAATGTGTGTAATACATCGGATCAACATTGGATTTAGATCGGAAAAATAACCAACTTTTGCAATGTTTTTACATACGTTGAAAGAATGTAATTTTGCTAACTATTTTTAATCACGTCGTTATTAAGGTTTTCATTAATATAAATACCATAAAACTAACATTAAATCAACGTTGTATTTGCATTGGAGAAAACAGCCAACGTTTGCGATGTATTTACACACGTTGGCCCAACGTAAATGTGCTAGCTGGGTTTTTACCCTCTGGAACATAAATTAAAATAAATAAATAATCCTACATCTCACTCATAACAACATTATTAATTGCTGTATAAAATTATAATTTACCGCATTTCAACCAATTATGCACTATATTTTTAGTATTAATGTTAAAAACTAAATTTAGTTTTTTAATCTACTCCAAGATAAATATTCTTCAATCATCTGTGAAAACTTCGTTGTTTAAAAAGTATTTTAAAAGATTTAGTAGACAATAGAAAAAAATGTTGCTAATCTTTAGATCATAGTGTGTGGCCACTTTAAGAGCATTTTTTACGTACATAAGACCGATTTTAGAATATTAATCTTCGTTCTACAATGGACCAGGTAGTGGACAAAACTGTTTTTTTTTAGTGTAACAATATAAGATTTTAAAAGTTTTTTTTTCATGTTTTACAAATATTATATTTACAAAAATTTATTGTGTATTTTGTATTAATATTTAAAAAATTGAAAAAAATTGGAGGGTCAAAGCACAATAGACCAGAATAGTCAATTTTCACATCGTGGAAAAGAACATTACACTACAATAGACCAAAATAGCCAATTTTCAGTAGACCAGAATATCCTTTGTTGAAAAAGAACGTTAGACCACAGTAGACCAGAATAGCCAATTTTTACACTGTTGAAAAAGACTTTTTATTTGTGCTACATACACTATATTAGGCACGTGCATTTATATGAGGGCAGTGCAACTTTTGAAGGTGTTTTTTTATTTGGTTGCTATGGGTATCTCATTTTGTATAGCAGCTTTTTATAGTCATAGTCAGTTTTTATACAAAATTTATAAAACATATCCTATAAATAATAGTATACTCCCTATTTTCTGGACTTGTAAATCTAATAAAAAAACTGCAGTAAATAAATTATTTAAAAGTGTTCACAAAATACAATGTGGTTGCAAAAATATATTTTTCCGGAAAATATACTTTTATGAGAAGAAAATTATCATAATGACTGTAAAAGTTTACTAATAAAAGTAAAAATTTAGTTTGAGGAGTTTCAAAAAAGCCAGAAAAATAGTCTCATACTACACCACTAAAAGTTACTAAGGCGAAGAACAAGGTTGTTTTTTTTAGCGAAAATTCTATTTATTTTGTAATTGATATTTTGTTTGAAAAGTAAACCAAATATATTTGGTATTGTCATAACAAAAGACGCGAACTAATATTATGATTAGAAAATAAATTTACTAAAAGTCCTGGTTATTATGAACGCACATGTTTCATGAAAATTTTTGGCTAAATTCTTTCTTGTAGATTAAAACTACAACAGTGCATCCCAAAATCGATTTTTGTTGATTATAAAAACAAAATTTGTGCACAAGGGACGTATTTTCACTAAAACTAATGTAAAGTCAGAATAGTCACGTAGGTCTAATAACTTTTTTTACCAAAACCAATTTTTTATGGAAATATGACTGGTATACCATCGTAGGCGCTATGCCATCATTAGCGCCTTTCCCCTATATCCTAAAATTTCTTAAAAAAAAAAAAGTCCTTCTGAAAAAAGTGGGAGGGCCCGTGTGCATATTTTGAAACCCTATACAGGCTCAGAATAGGCAAAAATATGAGCTATCTGATCGCTGATTTTGAAAGAGAGGCAAGTCGCTTTTGTTGAAAAATTTAATTAAAATCAAAACAATTAGATTTAAGAAATAAATTTCAAAGTAAAATGATAGTAATAAATTTTAATGTAAGATTTACGAAATAAATTTCAAAGCGGGTAGATAAACTAAGTTTCAATAATCAACACGCTTATTGATATTTGTTTTGATTTTAACAAACGCCCAGATACCTCTCTTTCAAAATCAACTAAAACGATTGCGCATATCGCTGCCTGTTCTGAGCTTCAAAATATTCGGCCTCCCCCCTCCTCCTGTGTCGTTGGTCGTGAAAATATTAGCTAGAAAATAAGGAAAACTTTTTTTAAAAAAACCCTCATGCGTCGCCTTTTTTTTAAACGTTAAAAATAAATTAATCAATGCCGTAAAAAAGTATTTGAAATAAAAACCTACAGGCAGATAAAAATTATATGTACAATAAAACAAAATGGGAGCATTAAGATTATCAAAAAGAGTTATAGCGTTATCGAAAAGAACCTCATGTCTAATAACAAAAAATGCCTTTCAAACTAAGGCGAGCGAAGAAGGGATAACTAAAAAAGTTAAGCTATTTGAAACACCTCTTGAGGTTTCTGATAGTTTGTCTGACGAAAGTATATTTACGCCGGAACATGTAGAATTAAGACGAGCTTTACGGAAGTTATTAGAAAAAGAGATCATCCCACATGTCAATTGCTGGGAAGAAGCAGGTGGCTTTCCTGCTCATAAAGTATTTAAAACATTAGGCAGTGCTGGATTTCTTGGTGTGAACAAACCAGTAGAATATGGAGGACTAGGATTAGATTTTTCATTCACTATGGCTGTACACGAAGAAATGGGTAAGGATTTATTTCTAGTTGTTGTTACATTGTAAAGCTGAAAGTCTTTTTTAAGTTTAATAATAAAAGAAGTTACAATACAGGTCCGACGACGCCGGAGGGGGGGGGGGGGCACGTGCCTTCCCCCCTAACTTTTTTTCTAAAGAACCTTTTTTTTTTTTTTTTAGAAATAAACAATTGTGCCCCTCCACTTTGAAAACTGTGTCGTCGGCCATGCAATATATTTTCATCAATTACTTGTGATTAACACTTGCTAAATATCTCTGACTCTAGACTAGAGTCTAGTGTAGTACAGTTAACAGGGGCTAACTTAACAACATGATGAAAACGAACATCAGTACCAAGTTTACTATATAGTGAAGTAATACACACTATAGAGTTAAATGTTGTGTTATTTTAATTCAGAGTCTTTATTTATAATATATGAATGGAAAATAACTGACTCAATTCTAAAATATTATGCCAGTGGTAGATTGGGTTAAGTCTTTTATGAAGAGGTGTTGTTTATTAAATAAAGTTGCTAACAACGCAAAGCATAGTAGTCAACTAAGAAACATAATATTTTAATATGTTGTTCTGTTTTATGTAGCTTAGTAAATTTTATATGTAAGTAAGTTAAAAAAATTAGGTTTTAAGTTTAGTGTATAAATTTTTTCACATGAACTCGATTATATATGTAGGTACGTTGAAAAAACTAGCTTTTAAACTTAGTTTTTTCAATGTACTTACATATATCACAAAGTTTACTAAGCTGTAGAATTTTTTATTTCAATTGAATTATGGTGAAAAAATTTACACTAAGCCTAAAACCGTTTCAAGCTTAGTGTGTAAATTGTTTTACATGAACTCAATTGAAATAAAAGATTCTACACAAAATGCATTTCCTGTTAACTGTTTGATTTTAAAGTGTTAATCTAGCCATAATCTAAAAATTTAAAACATTACGTAGCATTTTAAGTCACCTAAAATCAGTTTTTCATTCTTACCCTGTTTTAAAAATTTGTTTATGCTTTTATAAAATCAGAGTATTAAGGTATTTACTTCATAGTATTGATAGCTGGATAATATGTTTTGTGAAAAAAGGTAGCAGCTAAGGGGTCGTCTATAAATTGTAAGGGAGTGGAGGGGGTTAATGGTTTTATGACGACTCATACAAAACTTGCTTTTAAAGTGTTACAATTTTGTGATGAGGGGGGGTATCAAAAACAAAAAATGCATAATGTAATTTATGGACGACCCCTAATAGTTTTTTTCTAATGATGCAAAAAATGTTTAAAAAGTGTTTATAGTCACCCCTGTTGATGGTAGATAAGTATATAATTAAAAGAATAGCAAAAACAACATTAATTTTAAAATTAGAAAAATAGTTTTAATCACAAAAGTTTACTGCTCTTCTAACTTTACATCTTTCTAAATGATTTTTTTATAATTTAAGTACTTAAAAAAGGACCATTATAATAATCACAATTATACTGTTATATATAATCTTATATAATAATGTTGAACTTATTAGTAGTACTCACTCATGCATGTTTGACGTGGAACTCATAGCAGTGATTAAAGCCAAGTTAATGACAAGAAAAAGTCTTTCAGCACTTTTTTTATAAGAAAATGTGAAAGAAAATATGACTATATAACTTTTGCCTGAAAATTGTATTTCGGTAATATATCCTTCATTTTTGATTTATAACATTTATGTGTCTTATTTATAAAGTTATGAAAATAAATAATTCTAAATAAATTTTTATTAAAAACCATTGTCTAAATACACTTTCCCCTATAACATTTTACTAGTTTTGTTACGTCTCAATCAGTTACAATTGGTAGCAAATTTACATTCGTTTATTTTTAATTAGATATTAATTAAATAAACTTGATAAGGCAATAAATGTTTGTTTATCATTGCTGTATTGCTAATTACCATATTTACTTTATTTTTATTGTAAAATAGCTTTGTCTCAACTGGTTACTTTGTCACAAAAATAAAAAATAAAGTTTCAATTTGCCAAGTTAGGTCTCAATTGGATTTTTTTTTACTTTTAAAAGTGTAACCAATTGAGGCGTAGTGTAATGTAAAATAAAGCGCAGTTAAAATATGTCTCAAAAACAGATTTTATTTACGTTACATTACTTCTCAATTGGTTACAATTTTAAAAGTTAAAAAAAAATCCAATTGAGACCTAACAATTTTAAAAGTTTCAAAAAAAACGTAATGTAGCGTAAATTAAAATATTTTTTGACATATTTAAATTATGTCTCAAATTTGAGACATCAATTGGAACCGTTATGCCTCAATTAGCTTCTTTTTTTTAACTTTCAAACGTGTAACTAATTGAGACGTGGTATAACAAAAAAAAAGAGCAATTAAAATCAGTCGTGGACAGGAAAGGTGTGCGATCAAGAGCAATTAAAATCAGTCGTGGACAGGAAAGGCGTGCGATTGCACTCCAATCATGACCACGCAAGTAATTTTTTTTTTGAAAACGTGCTGAAAAAAACAGACAGAAAAAAAATTATTAACAGACTAAACTATATAAAAAAGAAAGAAATCTTAACAAAAGAGAAATTGAAAAAAAAAAAATTAAAACCTATAGCTCTAAAAAAAAATCAACTAATATAAATCTGAAAAACTAAAACTCTAATAGAAAATTATTTTAAATTATATTTTGCAATTACGTTAAGGTTGAATAACTCGTCACGTTTTTTTGACAAGTTTCTAACTGATTTTTTTTTATACTAGGAGAATAGCAATTTAATCTTTTTTACTTTTTTTTTAATGTCTAAATAAAATTATTTATATGATTATTTTTTATTTATTCATGTATTTTTATATATCAATCAAAAAAATAATATATAAACAAATAAAAAAATAATAATATAAATAGTAATAATTAAACATTAAAAAAAGTAAAAAATTTTTTTTTTTAAATTCTCCTAATACAAAAAATTTCAGTTAATAACCTTTTTAAACCAATTAGACAAACTATAAAACTTCGATCTTTTCTAATGTTTTTATAATATTAGGGGAACTCTTTTAAAAAAAACTACTTACATCTAATTATTGTTTAATAAAAGACTAACTTTATTTAAATTATCAAAAAGTATTTTAAAAAAAAGTTTATTGAAATGCATACGTTGTCATTGTTGTTTATAAAATTAAGAATACAAATTGTTTAAAAAAAAAATTCATCATTAAAAGAAAAAATACTTTTGAAATGAATAAAAGTTTTATTTAATATTATATGATAATTTTTTAAATAGCATTTCAATACTTTATTTAAAGGTGTTTAAGTGTAAGTATTAGACAGTTTACATAGCATAACAAAAAAAATAACTTTGTTATGTTTTCGACTATTAAAAATTATTTTTTAGAGTTTTTTATGTTAGGTTATGTCTCAATTGGTTACTCTTGAGTCCTTAATACAAGGGGTGGGAATGACAGGAAAGTGGGTGGAATTTTAGTACAGGTCTAATTAACTGGGCAGGGGATTAATAAAAGGGGTTGGGGGAATTTATAAATCCAAACTAATATTTTTTACATTACATTCATAAAAGTTTTATGCTTATTAAATAATTAAGAAAAAACTGTTGTTAGAAAATGCGCCTTTGACCACAAGCTATGCTAGAATTGAATAGTTTTAAAACTATTTAATTTCATTTCAATAGGATTTATTATGTTGATATAAGTTTTATACTTTCGTGAGAATGATTTTTATACTTTTGTGAGAACGATTTTTATACTTTTGTGAGAACGATTTTGTGTCAACGGTTTTTAAAGCCTATTTACACTAAAATGTTGATTTTTTGGTGAATGAAATAATGATTTTCTAATTTTTAAGGCCGATTTTTAAAGAATTTTCCTTTTTATGTCTTGAGATTTAATCCTTTTAAGTTTTAATAAATTGTTTAAGGATCACTGATCAGATTATTTTTGAAGGTGGTGTAGGAGATGATGCCTACTTAAAAAATAGGCATTTAGCTGAGTGATGCTTACTTTTTATGGTCTTTACATTCTTAGGTTTTAATCTGTGCAATTTTTTGTCATAAAATCATTAAATTACATAAGTATGAACATACAAAAGTTAGACTTTTTAACTTACCCGGAAGAATTTTTTAACTTACCTGAACTTTCTGTTTAAAGAATTAAATAGTAAAATAATTTAAATAGTAATTAAGTAATAGTTCAATTCTTTAAATAGTAAAGTTCGGGTAAGTTAAAAAATTCTTCTGGGTTTAAAAAAAAAAAAATTTAGAGCGCTTTTATTTTTTTTTTTGTATAAAAAAAAAATAAATGTTTCAATTGTTTCAAATGTTTCAAAAACTAAATGTTTCAAAACAAAAAGTTTCAATTAGTGACTTTGTTACAAAAAAATTTTTTTTATGTGTTTTTAAAGTTTTAATGAACCCACAAGCAAAAATATATCTAAAATGTCAACCTATACTTTGTGAAATCCATTTATTAAAGTACTATCTAAAAATATGTTTGAACTAGTTAAATCTAGAGTGCCTATATACTCAGAGAGCCTCAATAATTGATCAATCCAAAAATAAAACTACTGACTGGGACCATCTAAAAAAACAAATAAAAATATTTTCACAAAAATTCAGCAAAACGGAAGCTAAAGTAACTCGAATTCAAGAATACAGACTAAAAAAACAATTAAAAAACTCGTTAAAAAAAGCCCATAACAACCCAAAAATGAAAAACTTGAGTGATGCATTAAAAACAAAACTTGAAATGTATGAAAAAAATAGAGCCAAAGGTGCTGAAATCCGAGCAAAGGTTAAATGGCGAACAGAGGGTGAAAAATCGAGCAAATTCTTCTTCCACCTGGAAAAATCAAAAGTTCCTAAACAAGTCATAACATTAATAAAAGACAAAGACGGAATTGAAAAAAATAACACCAAAGACATCACTAAAGCTTTTGAACATTTCTACCAAAAACTATACAAAGACACTAAAAATGATATCACACTCCAAAAATTCATACTAGATAATTCGGATATTAAAAAAATATCTAAACAACAACAACGATCATTGGACGAACCAATAACATTATCTGAAGTCAAAAACGTATTAACGAATATGAAAAATAACAAATCACCTGGGAATGATGGTTTAACAGTCGAATTTTACAAATCAAACTTTGATAATATTGGTGAAATTTTAGTTAATATTCTAAATGATATCATAAAAAAACACGAGATGTCGGAAACACAAAAACAAGCCATCATAACATGTTTATTTAAAAAAGGCGAAAAAACTGACATTTCCAATTGGAAATCGATATCTCTATTAAACACAGATTACAAAATACTCACCAAAATCATAGCAAACCGACTAGCAAAAATACTCCCAACAATCATACACGAAAACCAAACAGCAAGTGTTCCCCACCGAACGATATATCAAAATCTTGCATATACAAGAGACATAATTTATATAGCTAACAAAATTAATTTAGATGCCTCCATTGTGTCAATACCAAATAAAAGCCTTTGACCGTGTGGACAGGAATTTTTTATATGACTGCTTATTTAAATTTGGTTTTAGTGTTGTCTTTATCAATGTAATTTAAACATTATATTATGACATCAGTGCATATCTTAAAATAAACGGTTATTTATCAAACAAAATAAAAATATACAGAGAAGTTAGGCAAGGATGTCCCCTTTCCATGATACTATATATAATTCAGGCAGAGGTTTTTGCAGGATTTATTAGGAGAAATCCAGAAATTAAAGGAATCACAATCGACAATAAAGAAACTAAACTGCAACGGTATGCGGATGACACTGTCTTTTTCCTATCGACTGACAACTCGATAATAGCTTTAGGCAACGCTCTAAACATATGCAAACGAGGTACAGGAACAAAGTTGAACATTTCCAAATGCCAAGGTCTGTGGCTTGGACGAAACAGATCTATAATAAAAGACAGTTTTCTAAATTTCGTATGGCATGATACTACTCTTAAGAGTCTAGGTGTTAATTTCTCTAATTCTAATCAATATATCAACCGACAATGGAACGAAAGCATAGAAAAATTGGACAAAAAGATAGAAAAGTAGGAAAGATTTAAATTATCGATTAAAGGAAAAGCTCTAATAATCAACCAAACACTACTAAGTGGCCTATGGCATCTTGCTTTTACCCTACCTATACCATGTGACAAAACCATAAAACTATTAGAACGAAAAATCGACAACTTCCTCTGGAATAATAGCTCCATAAAAACACCTAAACAAATTTCCAAACTCCCAATCAATAAAGGCGGTTTAAACATTATTGACGTGAAAAAAAAACTGCAATCGATTCAACTAAGTTGGATTTCCAAATATTTTAATGACAACAAACAGGGAGCGTGGAAAGATTCAGCCCTTCATATTTTTAATAATTACTGACATGCAAATCAAGGAAATCTTATATTTCTCACCACGCATTCTTCAAACTCATTAAAAACTCTACCCCCCTACTACCGTCAAACAATAAAAACGTGGAGTCATCTCTATAGAAAATTCAACAACCACAAAAATCTTACCATCGAGGAAGTACTAAACCAACCCATATTCTACAATCCATATATAAGGCACGAGCGTAAAATCCTTAAGCCATCACCAGAATCCACAAACAACAGCATAATCAAGATAGGCGACATTTCAAAAGTATTTGCTAATGGCTTTCTAGAGAGTCAACTCCTCGGTATAAAGCAACACCTTCTAACAAAAATAATAGATTCACTACCACCGAAATGGAAACATCTCATAAATTCTCAAAGCCAAAATTACGACCACAACAAAGCACTAACATCTATTTATCTAAAAAACTCACCCTCTCTCAAATTTATAAACCTTAAACCAAAAAATGTATACACTAACTCCAAAAATGATGCAGAAATAAACCTAACAGGAAAATTTTACAGATGGGCAGACTACTATAAATATAGCATGAGAAACATAACAACAAAAGACTGGTCCCAATTATTTAACTACATCCACAATAGTAACATCAACAATAAAGCAGACGAAATTAAATACAAACTAATACACTTTGCAATTCCAACCAACTCGATTTTTAAAAAAAGAGGCTTTGTACCAGACGTTCTCTGCCCTCAATGTATGAAAAAAACGGAAAACCTTCCCCATATGATGTTTAGATGTGAAAAGCACAACCACTCATAAAATACACACTCGCTCTTATTCATAAAATCTATCCACATCATCCACCTCTTAAAAATACATTCAAAACTTTGCTTTTTCCTTTAACACCTGTAAATAGTTTTTATATTGGAAATTTACTTCTTAACGAACTTTTATATAAATTATATTGTAATAGAATGAAGTCGTTCCATCAAAAGTCGATGTTTGCTAAAGTGAGTTTGTTGGAGGAATTCCAAAACAAAATCAAAAAGATTTTGTATGAAGAATTCGAAATTTCAAAAATATCAAACAGTAAAGAGTTTTTTCTTTTACAATGTGAAAAAATCTGGAGCGAAGATAACAAAATTAAAATTGATATAAACAACAATCTTTTTCTAAACTAAAATGCCCAGATTATTTTTGGAACTTTTTCGATTATTTTCGAATCTTGCTTTTCATGTTTTTCTTGTTTGTTTTTTTGTTGTTTTTTTTGTTTGTTTGTTTTTTTGATTTTATTTCATTTTCGTTTCTTTTTTTTTGTGTATGTGAGGTCTTCATTTTTTTATATTAAGTATTTAACTCTTGTGTGTTTTATATGTGACTTAGTAGTGGAACAGTGGACCGTCTTGTAATTAATGCCATTGTGTTCATTATTAATATCTCTACAAGGCAGACGCCGGAGGAGAGAAATAAACAACAATATATATACTCAGAGAGCGGACATACGGAAAACGGCAGCCATGTTTTTGTCAAATTAGCGTGTGACAAATGAATTTAAGTAAAAACAATTGTATAACCCAATATTTTAAAGGAAATTTTGTTTTGAAAATTTGAATATTTTATGTTTTTCTTAGCAGTTTTTTATAAAATTATTTATTAAACAAAAATTTATTTGGCAAATAAATAAATTCTTTAAAAAAAAACGTCAAAAAACTACTTGTAATTTATAAGTTACTTAACAAAAGTTTAGACCTGACAAAAGTTTTACAATTTTTTTTATTAATTAGTTTAGTTAAATCTATTCTTTCAAAGCCAATGCTTGTATTATCATATCTTGCTGCCAAGTTCAAAATAATATTTTTACTTCATTTTTATTCCTTAAGGCTAAATATTACAGGTCTGAATTTTTTTAACCTGTTCTCAAGCTTTAATCAAAATTAATGAGAATTAGGATAAAAGCTGAACTTTTAATTTTTGTATCAGTTTTAATTTGTTCATAATTGACTTTCTCTGAAAGTATAGAACTACCATTCTTTTAGGTAAAAAGTTATGCCAAAAGATGATCTGAATATTAATTCTGTTTAAAAAAAAAAGCAAAGTTTGTTTTATTAGCAGAAAATAAACTTCCCACATTATGCTGTTTGTATAATCAGCATTTACTCAATTTTTTAAAATATTGTGATTTAAAGCAAATTAGGAAAATTCTTTAATTTTCTTCAACTCTAGAACTCATATATATTTAAAAAACTACATTAAAATACATTATAAAATAGTAGTTTGGTCAGTATTACTCAAGATTAAACTTGACGTTTTATCCAAATCTTTGAGTAAAACAATGTGCTCTTTTTTGTGTGGATTAGTGGACCTTACTATTAACTAAGTCAAGAAAACACAATAAAAATCGATGGCCATTATTTGGTATCGTAACTGCACTTTGATAATGTAATGTTTTTAAGAGTTAAGCAAAACAAATAAGTTTCAAGTCATTTTTGTATTGAAAAGCTGTAGGAATTACTTGTTTTGTGAACGTACCAGTTATAAATATTTTTTTAGAAGTTTTGGGTAAATTGCAATTTCATATTAAAAGTTTTTTTTTTTCAAGAAGAATATTTGGTTGTTGACAAAATAACACCAGATGGAATAAGTTTCCACCTTAGTTTTCTACATAGGCTCAATACATATAATGGAATAGTACCTCTATAATTTCATTGAAAAAAGCTTTTGTTTTATTGTAAATTTAGTGATTTTCTATACTAAAAGCCATAGTAAGGTTTTGTGATTTCATAAGTGTAAACCATTTATCAATAATTCAGTTAAATCAAGCAGTTGTGAATATAGAATCATCTTTTTTTATTTGCAATAAATTTCAATCCACAACTTTCATTATAATTCATTACAATATAATACTCTTGATACTTTTGTTTTGTTAAAATGTTTTTCATCAAGATGCTAAACTTATAAGTAAACATATTTAGAATGTCAACATGTGCAGGAATGTTAATCTATAACTAGTGATAGAAGTATATATATTTTTTGAACTCCAGCTGTAATTATGAAAGGTTTGTTACATGAGAGAGATGTTCTTGTATTCTTCAATAAATAAAGTACATTTGCTAAAAAATCAATAAAACAACTTGAATCACATGGATGTTTATTTAAACTGGAAAAAGTATAACTTTAAGTGCAGCTTATGCTAAAAAATCTTCACATTGACTGGTTATTTGCACCTTTATAAACAAAACTTTCACTATAATAATATTTTACAGTTTATTTTCATCTCGTAGATATTTCTCTAAGTATAAAAACTAAAGTATGGTTAGCTTGGCCATAAATTATGGCCTTAACATTATGGTATAATTTTAAGGTAATCTAACAATTCCATAGTATGAGCTTGATATGTATCATAGTTACCACTTTCAGTTATTGACATAACATCAGTAGTTAAAGCACATTCTTTTTCGTAAATTTTTATTACATTCACATCAGTTTTCATTAACTTTTACAAATATTTAACAAAAATTTATTAGCAAATTCACTTGCAGTTAGTTTTTTTTGGCAAAAACATGGCGTCAAAAGCCATCAAAATCAAACATCCAATCAAAAACGATCACACGTATGTCCACTCTCTGAGTATTTAGGCTCTCTAGTTAAATCCACTAATGTGTTTTTAACTTGTTGTTTGTAATGCTTGTATAACTTGTTATTTGTAATGCTTGATTAGTATTTTTTTTAACTATTATTATATCTATTTACTATTTACACTGTACTTCAAATATATATTTTTATTTACATATTCTTATAAATACTTACATACACTTGAGTATATTTTCATATATATGAAGATATTTATATGTATAAAAAAACAAAAAATTATAAAATATTAAAAAATCACATGTTACAAGGTTACGTCTTGTAAGGTACTTTTTATTACGTAAAATTGACAGACATTTGATATTAAAAAAAATTGATTACTATTTGAAAAAAAAATGCTTTTACTATTCGTTAAACAAACATTTTTCTTAACGAATAGTACTATAGTTTAACAAAGTAAACAATATTATTATTATTATACTCGCTATATATTCGTTAAACGAAGTTAAACGATATTACAAGTAAAATTCATTCAGTATTTTGGTACTAAAGTTTAACAAATAGCAATTAGCTATTTGCTATTTTTTAATGAAAACAATATTCGTCGGTGCATACTTACCAGTGGCTGATATACATATTTTCTATAAAGGAGGGGGGGGGGAATGAACTTAATAAGCTTGTGGTGGGTAGGATAATTTTCAAAAAATTAATAAACGTCCCCTACCGTGTATTAAGCTCACAAGAGTAACAGTCATTTTGTTTTATTATTATTTCATTTTTGAATAAATTTTTTCAATTATTAAGTAGAATTTGTTTAAAATAAATTTGTATTTAATGTTTTTTTGTTGTTAAAACATTATTAGATCTTGTAAAGTGTTAAAGTTTATTTATTAAATATTTTTAATTTTATAGTAAATTATTTAAATTTAATTTCTTTAAAATTTTTGCTGAAAAGGCTTTGTTTAAATACTTTTAAAGTTTTATTATAATTGTTTTGAATTAAAAACTTAATAAATTTGTGCTGTAAGTTAAAAATTATACTGTTTATACTGGCAATAAAAAAAGCTGTTTAAATCAATATGGAAAGCTTGTTTGAAATTAAAATAACTTTACTATGTTTTTTTATTTTTGTTTTATACAGTTAAAAATATTAAAAAAATCTTTTTAAAATAAAACATGTTTTATCATCAGTATGAATAAGGTCAATTAAAGAATGGTTCAAAATTTTAGTATTTCTTGATCTAATTTTGCTGGTGTTGTTATTACATTAAATTTCCACTATAACAATAAAACTTTCCATTTATTGTTTTTACAAAAAAGACTAATTTAAACAAAATGATGTAAGTTATATTTAAAAAACAAGCTTTTTTGGGACATTAGTATTTTACTTCAATGGAAAAAACTCAATTATAAATGTTGGTATAACAATTATATAAATACATTCTTTTAACAATAAGCAAACTTTACTGTTTACTGAACTTTAATTAAACAACTTTTAACAAAAACATTTTATTTAAAATCAAGTAACTAAGTAATAGTTTCTCCTTCCCAATTTATTGAGATAATGGTGATTTTATACTCTTTTTTATTATACTTTCGTTACTAGGTTAGCAAGTATTATTTATGGTCTTACATATTCTGTTTCCAAGTGTATTTCATGTTCCTTTTTAAATTAGACCTAATATGTATCCTCATTTTATCTTATAATAGAAAGAATTTATGCATTTTTATAAATATAAGATTTATGTAACATGTTTATTGATTGTTTTTTTTGTAGTATAGATTCTT
>NC_088933.1:23952500-23972500 GCF_038396675.1 Hydra vulgaris | reverse complement strand
TTTGTTTACTTTTTTTTAAATACTATTATTTTGTGTTATACTATGACATTTTTTTTACTTGTCTTAGTAACATTTTTGTTTTTTCTAAAACTGCAATAAACTGCAGTGTTTCACAATGCTGCTGTTTGTTGTGATATTTAAAAAAAAAAATTATGCTTAGTTAGTTAATAAGGTTGTGATTTGTCTCCAGGTTTAGGGGCCTTACTTGCTCAAACTGTTAACAAATAAAATTGATTAAATTTTCAGGAATTGCAGTTTCTTATTTTTTTTTTCTTTTTTGTAAAAATATTGTTTTAGCTGTTTATAATTAGTTTATAATTGGTTAATTAGTTGTTATTGTCAATCTCAATTGGTTTTTATTTTTTCTTAATTTTTTAGGAAGATTTAAGAATGAAGATGCGTGAGTGGACTGAATACTTTAATAGCCCTATTCGTGGAAGAGTATTGAATGTTATTAGTTTAGAATTTTCTAAAACAAGGCTAGGAACTTTTTTTATTCTTAATTTTTTTTTGAAACTTTATTAGTTTTTCAAACCATGTTATAAATATTATACATACATATATGTTAAAAATGACGCTTTTAAAGCTTGATAAATTAAGTTGACTGAGTGTTAGGTCAAATTTTTTAGGTTTTGAATTTTTTTCAAATCTTCTTTTTAAACTTTTTAGTATTAATTTTATGCAATAAATTGCTATAAAAAAAATCGCTTTAGCTGTTGAAAACCTGAAAATGTTAATTTGAAAATGATTAATGGTAAGAAACGACCAAACATGTACCTCCAACAATATTTCATAATATTGGTTTTAGTCCTATTCCAACAGCACCAGCAAAACTACGTAAAACAACTTGAACAAGTTTATCAGTAAGAAATATTCAAGAGGATGAAGTTAACAGTTTTAATGATGCTGATAACTTAGAATTCAGTGAGATTATAATCAAGGTTGAAACTGAACAAGTTCTAACAGTAACAAGTGTAATAATGAGTTTTTATAATAATATATTGGATGCTATATAATAATATATTCTAGTTTTTATGATAATATATTCTACTTTATGACATAAAAGATATTGCTTTTCATGTCATTAAGTAGAATCACATAGAAAGTCTTTATTTCATGTCATTAAGTAGAATCACATAGAAAGTCTTTATTTCATGTCATTAAGTAGAATCACATAGAAAGTCTTTATTTCATGTCATTAAGTAGAATCACATAGAAAGTCTTTATTTCATGTCATTAAGTAGAATCACATAGAAAGTCTTTATTTCATGTCATTAAGTAGAATCACATAGAAAGTCTTTATTTCATGTCATTAAGTAGAATCACATAGAAAGTCTTTATTTCATGAAAATATTTATCAAAGTGATAATAATAATAAAGCAGCAATCATTTTTATTACAATATTACTATTATTATATTTTCATGAATTTTCATTATATTTGTGAATTATTTGTGATTAGAAGAACCACTGTTTGAGAGCCTTTGTACTCACCAGATATTATTGTTCGAGCCTTTAAGTATATGGCTGTATCTCGAGCATTATACAAGCGTTAAAGAAATGACTTTCAGCTTCCTAAGTATGATCTTTAACAAAATTGACCACAAGAGTTAATAAACTTGATACTGTATTTTAAATTTCCAAAACTTTTCAGAGTTTCAAAGACAGACAGCACTCATGCATTATAATGGTTGATGAAGTATACATTAAAGCAACAGTCACATTTCATGGTGGAAAAGTCTATGGTCATGCTCAGGATAACCCAGGGAAGCTTGCCAGAACATTCCTTGCTGTAATGGTTAAATGCTTATTTGCAGGACCTACATTTATTGTTAGTATGGTATCAATGTCTAATTTGGATTCCAATTTCTAATACAATGTTGTTGCTAATCTAATTGAGTCTATTGAACAATCCAGTGAAAAAGTTATTTCCATAATTTGCATTAACAATCAAGTAAATGACATTTTTTTATTCTTTTTGATATCATTCCTGATAAATCTTGAAGAACTAAAATAAATATATTTTTGTTATATGGCTATGTCCATTTATGGAAGAATATGTGTAACAATTAGCTTACCGAAAAAAACAACGTAGCAGTTGGCTTACCGAAAAAAAATCGTAACAATTGGCTCACCGAAAAGACTAAAGAGATAAACTTCAATTTGGCGAAGCTAGTTGTTAATTGGAAAGATCTTGAGAAACTGAGGTTGTTAGAATTAAACTCACTTATTACATTATCTCATCTAAATGAGTTAGCCATATCTCCAAAGCCTGTAGAAAGGCGAAAAAGAAACCCAATTATAAATCAGAATCAGAGTTAAAGGTATTGTTGCTATTTCGCAAATTTTTATTGATGCATGGAAAATTATAAATGTATGAAGAATGTTTGATTATGTAAGATTGCAAGATCCTTAGCGAGCTGTCATTGGAAGTGCTAAAGATAATTGTCTGCAACATTTATCAAAAATAGCAGAAATGTGCAAAAATATTCTGAATTCAAAAGATGATAAAACAGAAAGAAAAAAATGAATATAACCTTTAACTTTGACAACAGCAGATGCAATATCTCACACATTAAGCGGTTTAATAGACTTAACTAGCTTTTTACTTGAAACTAGTCAAAACCATCAGTTTATTATGCTTGGTGATTTTTTAACTGATTCTTTAGAAAAAGCCTTTCGTAAATAAAGACAGGGTGCTGGTAGTGCCTACTTTATTTCTGCTCATCAAGCTGTTGAGAAAATTCATATTCACCATGCTTTATTACTACTAAGATTTGATGCAGACTTTTATGACTGCTCAGATCATCATTCTTGTGATGGATGTCTTCGACATCTAACTGAAGAAGAAAATGAGATTTTTGACATACTGAATGATTTAGAATAGTCTATGTAACAAGACAGTAAAATGGGGTGTATTTATATTGCTGGATACATTGTTCACAAAACCGAAATGGATAATGTTGAAGATACTTTTATTTATTATGGGATGTATGACTACCCTATTTAGTACTTGAAAGAATTAAATAAGGGAGGCCTAAAACTTCCTGGTGATACTCTGTGTTAGTGGGTGTTTTTCGGTTACATTTTGTTTATGAAACTAGATTTTTCTGTTATGGTTTGTCGAAAACCAGTATCTGAATATTGTAATTCGATTAATCAAATTTATTTTTATCATTCTCTTCCAAAAATAAACATTTGTAGTAGAATCTTATCTGATATACTTTTAAATAACCATAAGAACCTGCACAAAAAGTATTGAAGCTGCAATTAGAATAAAGAAAAATTTTTTTTTTTAATTGAGAAGAAAATTAATATGGTATATTTACTTTGTGTTTTTTTTTTTTTTTTACGGAAAAGATAGTGTTTTTAATTAGTCTAAAATCTTTCCATTCGGTTGTGCAATTGCAAGGCCTGTTGTTAAGATAGATTTGGTCATACATCAATTTGTTAAAAATGTAGTTATTCTTTTTCAAAATATTTGCTAAAATTTCAATCATGTATTATTAATAGTATTTTGTCAACTTTTGGTTGTCTTCTGTTTTACATACCCTATTAAGTATATTTATCTATAAGTCTATAGCAAAAAAAAGGGTGTTAGATATGTAATGGTGTATGTATGTATTTATGTATGTATATATATATATATATATATATATATATATATATATATATATATATATATGTATATATATATATATATATGTATATATATATATATATATATATATATATATATATATATATATATATATATATATACATATATATATATATATATATATATATATATATATATATATGTGATGCATCTGACCAAAACCAGTCGGATGTCGCGTTATGTTATATTGAGAAAACCATTAAAACATCTAAAAAAATCAATTTTTATAATTATTTATTTTTTTGCATAATTGTTTACATAATTAACTTTTCTTTGCTATTCAAACTTAACTTTTAATAAAATATAATTTTTTGATGGTTAATTTGGTGATTTTTGTGAGGCTATTGTCTTAAAATGTCTGTGATTACTCATTAAATTGGTCCACTTTCAGTAATAAACATGACTGCCTAGCGCAATAATAACTTTGACATTTTGGTATGGTTAGAAAGCTGACCTCTTTAGCTATTCAATGGTGTACACGTGTTTCTTTGTCTCATTTAAAATTTGACCAATCAGAGCAATTTTTACAAGCCACCACGTGTAAACAAACTTGGCAAGCGTTGCTATCATGTGTTTTCCATTATGTTTTGATCAATTCTATTGGACAACAACTTATAATCTGGCAATCGCACATGCTCAGTAGTGATATTATATAGCTCAGCACATGCGCAATGACCGTGTTTCGTTATTGTTGATCGTGTAGCAGTACAGTCAGTAGTAAATAAATAATAATATTCTTTCAGTTTTATTTTAATTATTTTAATAAAAAAATAAAATGGCCAACAATAGTATAGCAATAGCTAAGATGCTAAATTCGTCAAAGTCTGACACAGACAAGCTGAATTCAATTTGGGAAGAATATCTCTGGACAGATCGAATAGATGACGAACTCAACAGCTCTGATGATGAAGTTGCCATGGCAGACCATGAACCCAAAATTTCTGACTCTGATGATGAGAAGGATGAAGTTGATATGAAAAAAAAATGATTTTGAACTGGCAGTAGAACATGCTCAAGTTACTCCAGAGATCGTTACGGACGAGAATGAAGAACTTGGTCAAGCCGAAGCTTTCAGATAAACAAATTTTAATATTAAAATTGCACAAAAAATAATGGCATTTTGTTATAGGTGTTTAAAAATTATTATTAAAAAATGTCTGATTCTATACGTAGCACATAGTAATTATTCAGTTTGTGACCAGTTGTGTTCTTATCCTTGTAAAGTAGGGAAGGGATATTTAGTAGTCAGCTGTATTTACTGTACCCACATGAGCACTGAGGTTGTCTAGTTTGTCGGAAAATGAGGAAAATGGTGAGTTACATATTTTGTGATTATAGGATTAAGTTTTTGATTGAAATGAGAAATATTTTGTGGCCAGATGCCTTTCTCATCTTTATTCTGCTATAGGTTGGAAATGAGTATTTTCAATAAAACATCAACTATGGAGAAAATTTGGAAGAAGCAAATTGTAAATGATTTTCAATTTTGAAAGTTTTGGTATCAAAAATATAAAATAATTTATTTTCTTTTATTGTAGATGTTCTTGCAAGCATTTTAAGGGTGAACCATGTTATGTCATCTTTTCACCAGAAGAAATGGTTCGTCGAAGGATGGATATGGATGACATGTCACCAAGAGATCAAATGCTTGTTCTACTTGGAAAAATATCGTGCACGGTTAATTTATCGCTTCATACCTGTCGATCCAAAAAAACAGCGGCTGACAATAAAGAAAGAGAACATCAGCGAACGACATACATGATCGAAGGCAACATTGTGTGTCGTGACACATTCAAATTTCTTCATAGAATTAGCCAGGATCGTCTAACAAGTATACTTAAGTGGTACAAGGAACATGGTCAAATTCTGGTGCTCCAATAATTCCTCGCGATGACAATTTTCAGTCGATGACTTCTCTACCTCTGGACCACGACAGCGATACCGATAACTACGAAGTTTTGACAGAGGTACAAAGTACAAGAGGACGTTCAAGAAAACAATCAAAACAAGACAGTGAATTTAGTAAAAAACAAAAAACTGTCAATGAGACGCGACCTAGAGGTCGAGGTCGGGGTCGTGGTGCACGAGGGCGTGGTTTAGACTTTTAACTGTTTTTTTTATTTTTGTTTTAAACTTTTAATGTTTGTTTTAACTCTTCACTTTTTACTCTGTTATGCTTTTAAACCAGCACATGAAATTTTTTATAAACAACATTTAGGTATTTTTTTTGCTTTAAATATTGTCAATAGATTTAAAATTCTAAAAATTAAAAAATTGATAATAATTTAATTTTCTTGATGTACTAAAAGTGTTATAATTTAAAAAGTAATCAAGCTACAGTAATAATTTTTTCAGGACTTGTTGCGAATGTATCACAGTAGATGTGTGCCAAATTAGAACAAAATCCATGCATGGTATCTAAGGAGTTTTCTATTTTATATGACATCAAACCTTTAAACCCGTTTTTTTCCGTTTTAAAATTTTAATATAGATGTTACATTTTTGCTCATAACTTTGGCTAGGGTCAAGCTGGAGCAATTTTTGCATCATTTTAAAGCAGAATATTATACCTTTTCAAATATGTATCACACTCAAAACTTAAAATTTTATACATGTGACTGGTTTTGGTCAGATAAGTCACATATATATATATATATATATATATATATATATATATATATATATATATATATATATATATATATATATATATATATATATATATATATATATATATATATATATATATATATATGTATATATGTATATAATATATCTGTATATAATATATCTATATATATATATATATATATATATATATATATATATATATATATATATATATATATATATATATATATATATATATATGTATATATATAGTGACTTTCAAAAATATAAGGTCAGATTTTTTAGCTTTTTAAAAAAATAAAAACAAGAGAGATTTTTTTTTAGTTTTTACTTAAAAGACATTTTAAGACCACCTTAAAATTTGACTCATCAATAGAAATGACCTTAGACCAATCTTCTACTGACCATTAAAGTCTTTCTTTAGTCCTATCTGTCATCCTTAAAAGGGATTTTCTTGGATCTTAACAATCAATACCATTTTTTATTAAGACACCTAACTGTGCTTCAACTAGCACTACCAAAACCAGCCTTATTACTAACCTCAGCTGACAGTTCTTAGTAGCTAGTTTTAGAATCTTCCCTTACCCTTCAATACAATAAGCTTTCATCCCTAGAATTAGATTTGGACAGGCTGCCAATTCTTGGTGAATCTTAGTAGAAAGTTAAACTGTAAAAGTTTGTAGTTTTTCAGCGTTGTTTGGGTACAGCATGATGAAACAACAATATCTTGCTATTTCTTGTTGACTTTTTGTGTTATCTTTGGATAAACTGATAATCTTGTTATTTCTTGTTGATTTTAGTGTTGTTTGGACACAGTATAGTCAAACACCATATAATCTTGCGTTTTCTCGTTGACTTTTTGTGTTATCTTTGGATAGACTATTTGCCATTAGACTTCTTGTGATACTGATTTTCTGCCTATTATTTCTGCTTCAGGTGTGCCATGAGTTTACTAATTTAAATATTTCTAGAAATATTAGAAATTGATTTTTTTTTCTTATCGAATTTATTTGGTATTTACATTGGTCAAATCAAGTATAAATTTTCAGGATTCTCCTATAACTTATTTAAGAATTATTAATTTTAAATTAACTGACCTTTTAATTTTGACACATTTTTTAATAAGTAATTGCTTTAATAACAGCATTATTTAACAGTAGTTGCTTCAATTTACCATTAATTTACTCAGAAACAGATAGATAAAACTGCTAAGTGTTATATATATATATATATATATATATATATATATATATATATATATATATATATATATATATATATATATATATATATATAACACACTTATCAGTCTTATCTATCTATCTATATATATATACACACACACACACACACACACACACACACACACACACACACACACACACTATAGCAGGTTTAGATAAGCATGTGTTGACTAGTTTTGCTTATATAAGATAGTTGATGAATGTACTAAAGCCGCTGGCAGTTAAATCATATACATATAAATTTACCTACAATTTTTGCTGACTAATCAGTTTTTTCAAAAAAATAAAAGAATAGTAAAAAATATAAATTAAGATGTATGTACTGAAGCCCTCCTAGCCACCTATTTCAGTATTTCATATTGCTTAGCTAAATATGCAATTCTATATATATATATATATATATATATATATATATATATATATATATATATATATATATATATATATATATATATATATATATATATATATATATATATATATATTTATATATATATATATATATATTTATATATATATATATATATATATATATATATATATATATATATATATATATATATATATATATATATATATTTGTTGTAAATAAAGTATGCATTTATTTGTTGTTTTGTTTATGATTATATAATTTTAAATAATCATGGAATTTTAGCCTCAATGAATTAGTAACAGCACCAGAGATTGTTCGTAATATGTCTTGGGTAGAAAACACATGGCCAAAAGTTATAACTGAAGAAAAGTAATATTTTAAAATTATTTACATTCATTTTTCATTTTCCTAATTTTAGTATGTATTAATATTGCTTCTATTCCAACACTTTTAGTTTTTTTATAAAATATACCAGAATTTTCTAACTTTAATTCTGTCCTGTGACGCAAAAATACCCGCTTTCAACTTTTATTAAAAATTATTTGTTTTGCATCTCCTTGCTCCATCATCACATTTTATATAAAAGTGTATTTACTTTCATTGCTATGTTTTAAAAACCAGAAATTTTCTCCAAAGTTATGTAACTTATATGAGGTCATAGTTAGTTCTTTTTTTTAATTTTGAGTCCACTTATAAAGCTAATGAAATTGCAGATTATAATCTTAGTTAAGTTTAATATTTCACCATAAATTTGCCTTAACTGTTTAATCTTTGGTTTGTAAGTTTGTTAAAAATGTCAATTTATAATAAAAACATGGTAGTTATTTTTTCGTTATGTACAGACTGATGATATGTACAATAGGGCATCCCAATCTTTTCAACTTTCATTAAAAAAGTTGTCCCTTAGAATTTATTTATTTTTAGGTATATACATTAAGGGAAGACAAATAAATTTATCAAAATATAGACAACATTTGCAAAAATAGATCTTTAGTAACTTTTATATTATTTCCTCACCAATTTCATTTAAACTGAGATCTATAGATATTTGCTTGAAGCTATAATTTCTTTCTATTTCAGTAACCTTAGAAAGCAACTTACCAATGGGTCCAGAAAACTCTGTCTTTTTGGCTGTCTTCCCATCAAGCTCATCTATTAAATGCCAAAAGCAAAGTTTATTTGTGCGAAGAGAACATATTAACCACACAAATTTTCTTTCTAATTTAATCTCTAAACAATGCATTATACCTACATTATGACCTGTATTTGGAGCTGTGCTATCACGACCAATAAACTTTAAGCTACAGTATTGTGCAAATTAATTGCATCAAACATTTTTTTATTTTTATTTTTTGTTTTATTCTGTGTTTTCTATAATTTAACTGTGATTAAAAGGATAAATAAATTTAAAAAAAGTAAATAAACAAAGATGGACACTACACCAAGAAAAAGATCTAAAATATTAACTTTACTTCAATATTCTGATAAATCTCAACGGGAGAGTAAACCAATCTACAGTTAGCCGGGTTAAGAAGCATTATATTGCAACTGGCAGCGTATCACCATTAAGACAAGGAAAATGTGGTCTAAAATGAAAGACCACAGAAAGAGATGGCCGATATCTGATGCTGGAGAGTATCAAAAATCCAAAAAAGATAAGTGACCAACTAATGAAGGATTTAACTACACATGACATCCATGTCTGCTTGAGTACTGTGCGAAGGAGGTTGATAGCTGTTAGAAGGTTTGCCAGAAAACCTTCTAAAAAACCATTACTTACAGACGTCATGAAAAAGCCTTTTTTGTGGGCAAAGGAATACAAAATGTGGACTAAAGAACAATGGAGAAGGGAAGGACAAAATGTGTATATTAAATTTACAGCTATTTTATTTACTATAGTTATATAATCATACTATTTTTAAAAATTGAAGCTATTAAATTCAAGAGACTTGATAACAGTTAACTTGTTTATTTATTGATTGCAGGTTTTATTTTTGGATGGATTACATTTTAAAGTACAAGGCCAGCGGTCACAGTTTGTTCGTCGTTCTGATGGTGAGCCTATACGACCCAGACACATTGAACAATATGCCAAGCATCCATAAAAGATGTTTTGGGGTTGTTTCTCTGCTTTTGGACCAGGAAGACTTTACCCAGTTACTGACATGATGAAATCTGACACTTACATTAAGGTTCTGCAAACACATTTAATTCCAAAGATGTTATAAGTGTTTCCAAATGGAAATGGAATATTACAGCAGGATTCAGCCACACGGTATACATCCAAAAAAGTCAAGAAATTCCTGGTAAAAAATAATATTAAAACACTTAAATGGCCTGGCAACTCCCCAGATCTTAATCCAATTGAGAATCGCTGGGCAATTGTAAAAAAAAGACTGCGAAAACATGACTGCACAACTAAAACTAAGCTTACCACCACTATCCTTCAGATTTGAAGACACAGAAATCCAAAACATTTGTAAAAATTTAGTGGATTCCATGCCAAATTGTATGCAGAAAAATTGAAGACACAGAAATCCATAACATTTGTAAAAATTTAGTGGATTCCATGCCAAATCAAATGCAGAAAAATTGAAGACACAGAAATCCATAACATTTGTAAAAATTTAGTGGATTCCATGCCAAATCGTGTGCAGAAATTCATAGCAGCACAAGGAGGACACATAAAATATTAGTGCATGAGTTTTTATTTTATTAGAGTAAGAAAACTTAAAATTTCCTGGATTTTTGTTCTTTTTAATTTTGATGCAACTAATTTGCATAATACTGTATCTTTAACACCATGCAAAATAGATCATTGAAATATTTTATTTATTAGATGTTTGGCAGGCTAATATTTTGATTTTTAATATATTTCTCCTTTGGTTAAATGATGAAAATATTTACCATATTTATCATTTAAAATTTAGTGATCTTCCTTTTTAATTTGGAAAAAAATTTTTTTGGTTTCTTCATTAAATGTCATTAAGTTGATTTTGTCACTTCTTTCATCAAAGAGAATACAAGAAACATCTTTAGAATCTAATCTATTCTCTGCAAAAACCTGACACTCTGACATAACTTTGTTTTTGTCCAGCAATAAAAAAAATACCGAGTTCTGAAACAACTTTAGCCCCCACCAAATCTTATGAAAATTCTGAAACACTTGCAGTTCCAGCAGTGTTTTAAACTTCATATCTTTTTGCAGTAATAGCTGAATTTTCATATAATTTTGCTTTACTTTGAAGTTGTTACTTATATTTAATAAATCAATATGTTCAGTGTTACTAGAACATTCAAACTCACTTTTAGAGCACCTTTCTTCATCGTTACTTTTTTTCCAAAACCTCACCAGGTTCTTTTCAAATGGCTATTTATCATCTCATTTTCCTTGAACTTCTTTAAAATTCTTTCTTACTACTTCGCTCAATTGATTTTCGCTTCCTTTTATTCTTTATGTAATCTTTTGATCTTATCATAATTTGAGCTTTACTTTTTTTGCTCTCTTACTTTTTTCGTCTGCGAGCGAATTTTAACTCTATTATAGAAACTTACTGACTTTTCACATTTGCAGTTGATATGAACTATTTTTTCATCCTAGACAATTTGATTTATTACAGAATAGAATTGCAGTTGGTTATATCAAACAGTCGTGACATAGACTTCATTATCTTGTCAATTCCTTCTTTTTTGGTTAAACTTTTTCTGGAAATATTCTGAACATCATTATAAACTTTTTTGATTTTTCTGTCAAGTCTCAATAAACAGTTAGCCTTTTTCAACTGTTTAACAACTTCGAATCTTGTTTTCCTAACCAAAACATCCAATAGATATACTGTTTTTTCTACGACTCTTTAATCAGTATAGCTTTATGAAAAATGGCACCAAGAGTTGTTTGCTTAGATGGAATCAAGTCTCTTCCTTTTCCTTGAGATAATTCTTATCATATTATTTATTATTATTATAGTTATTATTATTGTTATATAATTACATTATATCAACAAAATTATTATATTAAGATATAATAATAACAAACAATTAATATAAATTTTATATAGATTAGATTATAATATTTGTCAATTTTATTGTCGCCAATGTCAGTGTTATTGTTGATAATAACAATATCAATGTTATTGTTGATCAAATTTTATACAAGAAAATATATTATTCATGACTTAATATTCATGATAATATTATTAAAAAAATTTAATAATAAAATAGTTTATATAGTTATAAAATAAAGCAATTATGATTTTAAAAATTGTGTACCTATTAAATCGGACATTGCTGGGGTTGCCTTTTTTTTCTTGTTTTTATACCACTTATTGGAAATTATCTCTTTTACTTCAACTATCGGTGGGTTGAAATAAATAAAAATGCTAAAGCGAAATTTGAAAAATATAATATAAAAAAACCCCAAAATTTAAAAAATTTTTTGTTTAAAAATTTCTCATAAAAAATTGTTTCATGTGAAAAGTTTAAGTTTCTCAAGAGGTTTGTACCGCTTTTTATTGCTTTCGCATATAAATGTACTTACACTTCTAGTTAATTTTTAGATCAATGAAATAAAGCAATGAATCAATTTTAGCTAATGAAGACTTTTTAAAAGGAGCTTTATTTTAATAGATCTTAAATTTATATACTTTTAAACAAACCAAGGGACACATGTTTATTTTAAAAAAAGAGTTATTTTTTGAAAAGTATGGGGCGCTCTAATGTACAATCTGCCAATAGACCTTTAGAACAAACTTGGGTAAACAAAACTAAAAATTTAAATGTTTTAAATTTCAGGTTATAACATTAAAAACATAAAATGCATTTAAATTAAAGTAAATAAATAAAAAACAAGGAGCAATAAATTACAAATAACCTAATAAGTTTAGTATTTTCTTGAGTTTACTCATTTAATAAATTAGAATCGATGAAAACATTATTGTATTGAAAATTTAAACTTAATACTTTCACAATAATCTATTATCTATAGACCAAACCAGTAAGATCAAATCAAAAAAACAAATACATTTATTAGTCTTGTTTATTATTCTTGTATTCTAAGTTATTGCTTCTTTTTTTGTTATACTATTATATATATATATATATATATATATATATATATATATATATATATATATATATATATACATATATATATATATATATATATATATATATATATATATATATATATATATATATATATATTTATTTATATATATATATATATATATATATATATATATATATATATATATATATATATATATATATATATATATATATATATATATATATATATATATATATATATATATATATATATATATATATATATATAGTTGATAAAACTCTGTGAATCTTATCCAAAAGCTGAGACGTAGCAACATTCAGCTATAGCAGCCCAGTACTTTTTTTTTTTTTTTTTAAATCAATATTTTCTTATTTTTCGTAGACCATTCATCAAGACTTGCTTTAAACTTGTTTAAGCTCTCCACTTCTACAACAATATCCGGAAGTTTGTTCCAAATTTGGCTCACTCTGTTTGAGAAGAAATGTATTCTTGAGCTAACCGATGCACAAAAGTCATTTATTTCGCGAGGGGTGAAACACTGCATCCTGATTTTATATTTGTGACCTACTTGAAGAATATGACCAATTTTAATGTCAAACTAGGAGACTGGTTTGACATTAAAATTGACATACTCTAAATGGTTCAATATCTTGTTTAAGTGAATCAAGTCTCCTCATTTTCTTCTAAGGTTTAAAGTTGTTAAACCCATTCTAACTAGCTGCTTTTTAAAACAAAGCATTCGATTTGAGTAAGGTATTTTCAAGATGAGGTCTTTACTTTCAAAGGCCTTTTTTAACAAACCTAGTATTTTTGAAGCTTTGTTAACACATTCTTGTGTTTGATGTTTCCATTTCATATCCGGTTGTACAAAAATACCTAGATCTCTCTCTATTACACTGTTTGAGAGGTCATAGTTCATTCCATTTACATTTAATGTGTTTGGTTTAACAATACCTCGAAGAACATTTTGATTGCCAAATCTCATCACCTTACATTTTTTGCAATTAAGTTCCATACGCCAATCGTTGCACAACTGTTTCACTTGTTTAATGTTTGTAATGTTTTTCTACTTTTTTTACTATTTTCAAGAAACAAAAAATAATGACGTCTTTAGAAAAAATATTTAATTATTAAAAATGTTTATGATTCAAACAAAATTTTCTTTCTCACTTGCACTATCTTGCTAGATCCAAGTTTAATTTTTAGGAATGATCCGCTCTATGCCACGAAAAAGCTTTTTATGGAGTGTTGCTATTAATCATGTTCATTTCATAACTCATCTGCATGTTTTTTGATAGTAGAAGTGTAAATTATAAGTATAAATTAAATATAATTTATACCTATAATTTAAATATATATAAGTTTAAATTATGAGTATAGAAGCATAAATTATTTATTTTTATATATATATATATATATATATATATATATATATATATATATATATATATATGTATATATATATGTATGTATATGTATGTATATGTATATGTATATATATATACATATATATAATATAATTAATTTCTACATATATTACTATATAATTAATTTCTGAACATAATTATTCTGAGTAGCAGAATTGAGAGAGAGAATTAGATAGATATATAAATGTAGTATATTTAAATTTTATAAGCAAAATATTTGTTAAAAGTTGTTCCAAATACTACCTACAACATGTGTGAGTATTTTTATATAAGCATATTCTAACTTTGTTATTTTTTTCCTTAAAAGTTCTCACACACCTCCTGCTGTGATGAAGTACTGTCTAATGGGGGTAAAAGATTGTTATACAGACTTTCATGTGGATTTTGGTGGCACATCAGTGTGGTACCATTTACTACATGTATATCGAGTTAATTTTTTTATTGTCTGGTATAAAAGCTATATTTGTGTGTAAACTACCCAACCAAATTTTATTATTTATTTTTATGACTTTTAAGGGTGAAAAGGTGTTTTATTTTATTGAGCCAACGAAAGTAAATTTAAAAAAGTTTGAACAATGGGCATCATCCTCAGACCAAAACCAAGTATTTTTTGGTGATAAAGTTGACAAATGTTATAAAATTTCTTTGCAAGAAGGAAATACAATATTTATTCCTTCAGGTAATTTTTGTTTTCAGAGAATGAAATACTTATACATAGTTAAAAGTTTTAATTGTAAAATCATAAATAATTAATTTTCTTTTTAGGATGGATTCACGCTGTACTCACTCCAAAGGATTCCCTTGTGTTTGGTGGTAATTTTCTTCAGACGTTTAGTATTTCACAGCAGTTAAGGTGTCTAATTTTATTTTTCATTTATACTATTTTTATTTGTTTATAAACTCAAAATGTCTCAAAATACGATGAAAAAATTATGCAAAGCAATATAACAACTTCAAAAAAGAATTTTTGTTTAAAAAGATTTACTAATTAAAATAAAATTTAGTAGCAGTTAGTTGCTTCAGTCGGAGGTTGTTTATAAACTATTATGGATATAAAAAACTTCTGCCATTAGTGGATAAACTGAAGCTTTTGCCTTGTAGCATGCTTTTTCTATAACATTGCCAGGGTAACAGGTTGCCAGGGTAATTACAGCAAAAAATTTAGTTCTGCTTAGCTCAGTTTTTCTTTGGTTCAGACAGTTCGAGGAAGAGACTATTATAATTGAAATAATCATGAGTATTTTTTTTCTTTTAAATAATCATAAGCATTTCTTTTTTAAATCAATTTTTAATTTTGTTTTTGTTTTTGGTTGATTTTAAAATCATGTCAGTTTTGATATACTTGCTATTTTGAAGACACGCAATTTTGAAGAATTTGATATACTTGCTATTTTGAAGACACGCAAGTGTCTAATTAACTAAAAATTATAAATGTTTTCTTTTTCAATGAATTTGGTAGTAAAACTAATTGAATCATTTAATTGATCAAGTGACATTTCAAATTTGTTTATATCTAAATGGTTATATGTTAAAACCATCATCAACATATCTAAAAAATAATTTGTTCAATACTTTTCACTTTGTCTTTTGAGAAATACCCCAATATATATCAGGCTTGGCCGGGAAGGCGTGCGATTTCAAGTCTTTATATGACCACGCAAATAATATTTTGTTTTGATGAGTTAACCACGGTTTTAAACAAATGCGCTGAAATAATTAGTTTTTAATTACGTTGAAAATAAATAATTTCGACACGTTTATTTTTACTAACGTTTTTTTATTAGCAAAACGCTTTTAAAGAAAGTAGCTAATGATTTTTATTAAAGTATCATTGAAAGTTGTATAATTTTTTATTCATATTATTTAATTATATAAGATTTTTTTATAAGTAAAACAAACGTAAAAATTAAAAAAAAAAAAAATATAAGCGACGACTACAAACAGCGAAGGTCTCTCTAATAAACTTTATAGTTTATTATCTCTAATAAACTTTATAGTTTATTAGAGAATTAATCATTAAAGTTTTTGCTGAGAAGAAGAAAAGAAGAAAAAAACTTTTTTGAAAGCCGTTTGAATTAAATAACTTTGATCTTTACTTCCGTTTTTATATTATTGAAACGCATGTAAATAAAGTAACAAATCACTGCTAATGATTTTTTATAAAAGCATTAATGAATAATATATGTTTTTTGATATTTATTTAAGTATTTATTTTTTATTATAAATGTTTTTAAATAAAAAAAAAATTATAACAATTTTTTAAATAAAAGATTTAATTATTTTTACTTTTTTTACTTTTTGTGCGAAGAGTTGTTAAGAATCTTTTTTTAAACTTTTAAATGTACGCATTTATTAAACAATTGTCAGTTGTAAGTTGTTACTTAATTTAAAAAGGATTTCGCATTATATGAAATTATAAAAACATCAGTAAAGATAAACGATTCAAAGTTATTTATTCCAAACATAATTTAGATAATCTTATCGTTATAGTTTATTAGTTATTTTAGTTAAGTTTTAATTTTATTTTTGCTATTTTAGTTTTAGGCAAGTTATTTTTATTTTGTTATTCGTTATTTTTTTTACTAAAATTTATTTGCTTCTTTAACGATAAGTTTTTTTTAAGTTTCTTTATGGTTGAGTTAAGATTTTTATAGCGCGTTTTTAAAACTCATACAAATTTTTAAAACTTATTAACAGCCGTGGTCAAGTTAAATAAAATCAAATAGTATTTGCGTGGTCATATGACGTGATATCGCACCCCTTCCTGGTCAAGCCTGATAATATATATATATATATATATATATATATATATATATATATATATATATATATATATATATATATATATATATATATATATATATATATATACACACACTCATATACATACATACATACATATATGTATGTATGTATAATGTAGACTTATTAACCCGGACCCTAGAAAAGTTGGACTTTTACTAAGTTGGATGAATTTTCAATTCTCCTTGAACTTTCTCTATCAACTTACTATAAAATCGTCTGCTTAAGTTGTACACTAGTTAAGTCGAACCATTCACTAACTCATACTGCTTTTGGGGTCTCCAGTAAAAAACTTCACTTAACTAGGACTTTTATTTTGAATTGCATATAAGTGCATATAATGACAAAACCTCCGATACTTAGATAAAAAATTCCAAACTTTAAACACTTGAAAATAAAATACCTTTGCGTCAAATACAATTAAGCATAATTAAACATTTTTCCTGATATCTTTGATTCGGTTACACTTTGGTTAAACTCTATTTATTAATGACTGTTATATTAAAAATTAAAAAAACATCAATTAAAATTCAAAACTTAGAACATTTAAAAGTTAAATAACAAATGTAAGTTAACAAGCTAAACATAGTGATACCTTTGATTCAGTTAATTTTCGATTAAATTTTATTTAATAAAAATGTTGGACTGACAAAAATAAATAATATATATAAAAAATAAATAATAATAATAAACTGATAAAAATACATAATATAATAAGTTCAACAACAGAGTAAAAATGGTCAAAATAAAAAAAACACAATATATTCAAAAAGTCAAAAAAAATAAAACTTCTGCAAAAAGAGCGAGTATCCCTAAATGAGGATTTGGATAAAACATGTTATATGTGGCTTTTAAACACCCGACACCAAAACATCCCTGTGTCATTCAGTGTCGTTAAGTATCGAAATCTTTATAAGTTGGACATTTTCTCATTATGTCAGACTTATAAAGAAATCTTTATAAGTCTGACATAATGAGAGCTTTGCTTAATTTAAACATTTGCTAAGTTGGACAAAATATATATACCCCTTCAGAGTCCAAGTTAACTGGATTCTACTGTACATATATTATATTTTTGTTTTTTATTCTAGTAGTTTATATATACTATTATTAAAAAGAAAATCTTTTTGTGTCTCTAGTATTTATTATCTGGAAAAGAGGTTAATGACACCTTTAAAGTTTTTGTTTCCTAACTTTGAGACTTCCAACTGGTATGCAGCCCAAGCAATATTAAAAAAGATGAAAGGTTAGTTAATTTTTAATCAACATGTTTAATAATAATATATATTTAATGTATTAAAACAGTTGTCTTAACAATTTTTGAATTAATATAATATTTATATTTATCTGACTAAAAATGTTTAACTTTTATTTTATGTATAAATATTTACAATATTTTATATTTATTTAAAACAACAACTGAAAAAAAAAATTATACAAAAGTGATGAAGGCAATATCTTTTGTACCTAATAATGATGATACTTATTCCTGAAATGCATAAATAATCAATATTCAATCTTAAATTCACTGAGAGCAAGATATTTACAAATCACAGTTTCCTTGAACAAATAATGAATATAATTACTATGACAACTTTGAAAATATTAAAAATATTTGTTAATTGTCAATGTTCTATAAAAAAAATCTGTACTGGTCTATTAATGAATTTACTTGCATTTACATAAATTAAAACTCAGTTTACTAGATTTTTTTAACTGGTTAGGATTTTTTTCAAGACATAAAAAAAATTAAACTCTTGAAAAAATAGTTTTTCATTATATTTGAAATATATAAAAACTTTTTACTTTAAAAAAAAACTCGTCAAAAGCTTAAACACCCTCTTATAGCTGAAGTTTCAATTCTTATTTATGAAATATTCTCTTATTTGACACTTTAAACAACTAATATATTAAAAATACCTTAAAGACAACATTGAGGTATAAATTAGACTATCGAATTATAATTTAGATATTTTAATGTTTTAGTTAAATATCCAAATTTTAACAAATTAAAATTTTTTGTTGAAAACAAGTTTGTGTATTTTATTTTTTTTACTGTAATTTTTGATGAGGTAGAATACTCAGCTTACAATCAAGAAGTTAAATCAAGTGGTTTAAGTTTCAAATCCACTGTCTCTGAAAGTACCTCACTCAACTGGTTTCTTTGCACAATAGCTTTTTTTAACAAGGAGAAGGGAGGGAGGAGTATCAAACTCTTTGTTTCCGATATTTATAAAAAAATAATTTATAAAAACTTTATAGATATCAGAAACCAAGACCTCTGATAAAAAAAAATCTTGATTCTTTTTTGTATTTTTTATTTTTTGTACAGTATAACTCTGATATAACAAAAAAATTCTCAGAAATACAATGGAATAGATCTGCAATAAAAAATACAATACAATAAATCTGCAAAAAAAGAATCAGAAATCAGAAATACAATACAATCTGCCAAAATATCAGAAATATAATAGAATAAATCTGCTATCTAAAATCTAGAAAAAAATCAGAATTACAATATAATGAATCTGCAAAAATGCTCTCAGATATACAATAGAATATCTTCAATGAAACTTTCAGAAATACAATCCAAAAAGAAGATGGCCAAAGCAAAAACTAAAACAATATGTCACAATAAAATACTAAAACAATTTGATACAACAAAATGATAAACAGTATACCAAAACAAAATGGCTATGCTAGTTTTTCTCAGATCAGCATGGCCAGTATAAAAATATATTCATGTTTTAAAAATTCTTGTGTCCTTCTACAAATTGATATTTGCACTTAAGTATA